>NC_056749.1:306522679-306655179 GCF_019279795.1 Protopterus annectens
CCGCTTTCTTAATTTGCCACTCAAGATGTCCGAAGAATTACCACCCTCTTGAAACTGACAATGAGTAACAATTTTATTCAGCTCTAGGGTAAATATTTTCATCAAGTTTTGCAGGTGGACATGAGCATTGAATGTGCACCCCACCTTCACCCCACATTGTATTAGCAATGTGAAAACAAAAAGGTTGTCTTCTCTCCAGATATGTTGTCAATGGTACATAGTTACTACAGATTTTTACATGATGTTTTAATTTTATGGAAAGGTAGCATTGAATAATGGGATATTTTTATACTGGGTGGCAGAATACCAGCAATCTCTTAAGGTTTACTTACTCAATTGGGATTGAGAGTATTAATTACTTGGACATTCACTTGGAGAAGAATTTTAGATGTGGGTGTTACTCATCTACCATGTTTAGAAAGGATACGTTCTCCAACTCATTTATCTCCATTTTAACAGTTGTCACCTATTTCACAAAAAAAGACTGTGGTTAAAGGCCAAATGGTGAAGCTTTCCAGGTTGATATCAGATAACAACATATGTTTAAGGAGATTCACCAGTTAATATGTATGTTTATTGCGAGAGGGTATCCTATTCAGTTATTAATGAATGTTAAAGATGAAGTTATGAGTTTGCATAGCTGATAGAATCTTTAATGGCAGCTTCCAACCATCAATAACTGTTTCTGCAGCAGCAGGAAAAGATATGTACACCTTTGATGGTGTAGGATCCTTTCAGCTTTACAGCTGTACTTGTACCCTTCAGCATGCAAAGGTTACTACCCTGATGACCTCCAAAGAGATGATTTTAAGTCTTCCTTTCTGAGCTATTTGTAAGTTACTAGTGTTTTAACCATCATTGTCAGATTTCTGATATGCTTCCTGCTATTTTTTATCACTATTCTGTAATACAATGATCCCCAAACTCTGAAGGAGTTGGATTAGGTCTGGACTCACAATAGGAAAAGTAAATCAATGCACCAGAATAGTGTGACATATTTTCATCTATTTCTAAATTATGGAGAAAATACAGAAGCTGAAGTGTCTCATATATGTTCTTAAAGCCTTGAATACACATTTCAGTATAGGAAACTGGTGTAACATTAGCTTATTTTCTATTATTTCTACAACCTTACAACACATGGTACATTTTAGCTTTCTTAATTTAGAGTGAATTTGCTATGCCTTATAAACAGTTTTCACTGTTACCTTTTGATCGGGAAATGCTATTGCTGGACTCATTCTTATGTACATCTCCACTGCATCTGGGAATGCTTTTAGTCATTTATTTAAATATGATAATCAGGTAAGTGGCCTTGTCCAATGACCCTTTTCAGACATAACTCAACTTTAGATCGAAAAATAATACATCCAAAATGCAAATGTAGTACTAAATATCATAGCTATCTAAAATCATTGTATTCCTAGACTGTTGTAATGAGTTTATCATAGATGTAGTTATTGTAAAGAATGACTTCTTCTTCTTCTTTTTTCAGCTGTTCCCGTTAGGGGTCACCACAGTGAATCATCTGTTTCCATTTCTTCCTGACCTCTGCATCTTGTTCTGCCACACCAACCACCTGCATGTCCTCTCTCACCACATCCATAAACCTTATCTTAGGCCTTCATCTTTTCCTCTTACCTGGAAGCTCCATCCTTAGCATCCTTCTCCCAATATACCCAGCGTCAGTCTTCAATACATGTCCAAACCAATGCAATCTCACCTCTCTGGCTTTCTCTCCAAACCTTCCAACCTGAGCTGACCCTCTAATATACTGATTCATAATCCTGTCCATCCTTGTCACACCCAATGCAAATCTTAACATCTTTAACTCTGCCATCTCCAACTCTGACTCATGTCTTTTCGTCAATGCCACCGCTTCCAACCCATATAACATAGCTGATCTCACTACCCTGTTGCAGACCTTCCCCTTCACCCTTACTGGTACCCATCTGTCACAAATTACTCCTAACACTCTTCTCCACCCACTCCACTCTACCTGTACTCTCTTCTTCACTTCTCTTCCACACTCATCGTTACTCTGAACTGTTGGTCCAAAGTGTTTAAACTCATCCACCTTCACCAACTCTACTCCCTGCATCCTCACCATTTTTCTATCCTCCCCTCTCATTCACACACACATATTCTATCTTAGTCCTGCTGACCTTCATTGCTCTCCTCTCTAGAACATATCTCCATGTCTCCAGGACCTCCTCTACCTGTTCCCTACTCTCACTACAGATCACAATGTCATCTGCAGATATCATAGTCCACAGGGACTCCTGTCTCATCTCGTCTGTTAACCTGTCCATCACCATTGCAAATAAGACAGGGCTCAGAGCTGATCCTTGATGTAATCCCACTTCCACCTTCAACACATCCATCACTCCTACAGCAGATCTGACCACTGTCATATTACCCTCATATGTATCCTGTACCACTCTTACATACTTCTCTGCCACTCCCGACTTCCTGATGCAATTCCACAACTCTTTAGGCACCCTGTCATATGCCTTCTCTAAGTCCAGAAAGACACAATGCAACTCCTTCTGACCCTCTCTATACTTCTGCATCAACACCCTCAGAGCAAACATCACATCTGTAGTGCTCTTTCCCAGCATGAAACCATACTGATGCTCACTAATCATCACCTCCCTTCTTAACATAGCTTCCACTACTCTTTCCCATAACTTCATGCTGTGACTGATCAATTGTATCCCTCTGTAGTTACTACAACTCTGCACATCACCCTTACCCTTAAAAATAAGTACAAAAAATACTTTTTTTCCACTCCTCAGGCATCCTCTCACTTTCCAAGATATCATTAAACATTCTGGATACAAACTCCACTGCCATCTCTCCTGAACACCTCCATGCTTCCACATGTATGTCATCTGGACCAACAGCCTTTCCATTCTTCATCTTCTTCATATCTGTCCTTACTTTCTCCTTCCTAATCCATTGCACTAACTGATTCATTATCCTGAAATCATCCAGCCTTCTCGTGCTCTCAATCTCTTCATTCATCAGCCCCCCAAAGTACTCTTTCCATCTGCTCAACACATTCTCCTCACCTGTGAGTACATTTCTCTTGTTATCCTTTATCACTCTCATCCACTGACAGGGGCGCCAGAAGCTGTTGAAGATTGGGGGGTGGAGGGTGAGAGGGGCACTTAGTGATCTAAAAGGGCAATTTTTTCTAACTATTTACTACTACAACATAGGTTCACTTGGAGGACTTTTTAAGCTTAGCCAATTCCCTTTTGGTGCTTGATTCTTGAATTAACATTTTCTGATTGGTCTTACCTATCCCATGGCTGATAATTGTATATTAGCCCTAGTGAGAATAACTGATCATTCCACAGATAATTTTAGGGGACCCATATAAGGGAGGCAGCATTTAGGAACTGCCTCTATCCATTAGTAGCATGAGGGGCAATCCTGGAGTACATTTTCTATTGCCCATCCTTAAATCCAAGTTGCATTTCTGGATATTTTTTTTACATTTTATAGCACAATGCACAAACACTAATAGATATCTGCTAAATAAAGCAATACTGACTCACAATGAAAATAGACTTGGCATTAAAACGTTTCTGCCCTTGAAACTCACATTCATTGAAACAGCATTAAAACCCACACCACATCCAAAGAAAATGCATCTGGCCAGTGGTGGATAAAGATTACCTTTGGAATGTTTTGAAATCAGAGGCACTTGTGCACAAAACAAGAAACATACATGCGTTCTTTGATACACCTTCCTGACTTTATTAAATTATATTCCTTGTATAATAGAGCACACTTAGACTTAAGTTAGAGAGCATTTTAAATGTATTGTTTGAACATTTTTCCAGTAGGCAATGAAGCAAAATGCATGCACCAATCGACAAAACTGCCCTATTTAGAACATTTACATGATAACAGTCTACTTCTACACACAATATATATTATATATATAAAAATACAAATACAGAATCACAGTAGTGTAAGTCATAGGCATGTTGCACAGCTTCTTGCACTTATTTTCACTTGGGAGGGGGCAAAAGGCCAAACACCAGGGACACATTTTAAACATTGCTTGTATAATTTTGGAAAGTTGGTTGCATACAATGTTGTGTTACCACTGTACATTTCACTGCCCTGTCTTGAACGCAGAACCCTGTGCACTATAATCAGTACAACATACCACTAAGCGAAATCAGCAGTTTCCTGAAAGACAAACTTAAATGGCTGTCATTTAGCGAATTCAGTTCTCACTTATCACCATAGCTCTCAACCTCCTAGCACAAAAATACAGAACAAAGCCAATGATGGGGGGAATACAGCCCCAAAATAGGGACACATTTCAAATATTGATCTTATAAACTTAGAAAATTGCTAGCAAAAAAATGTTTTGTTTTACTGCTCCTGAAAACCAGAGATTTAATGAGGAACAGCACAAAATAAAAATGTGAGGCATAAACTCACAAGTGATGGTGGCTATGGACTTTAGGCTCTTTTTACCTGCACCCAAGGTGCAGGGTTTGAGCCTGTGTACCTCTAGCTACCAGATGTATCCTGTTGGGAGCATTTTCACACACACACCCCTCTCTAAATGACAGAACAGTTACTATCACACACACACCCCTCTGTAAATGACAGAACAGTTACTAACAAGTGAAATTGCAGAGGAGATATTCTAACCTTTTCTCAGTATGACCCTTCAGTGACACTGCCACTGTTAAAATGAAGGGCATCAACAGAGCACACAGCACAAAGATACACACACTTGTAATTTTGTCTTGTATCATTAAAATGTATATCACCTTTCAAACTCAAAAAATTAAGAAGTAATAACAATGACCTTTAGTAATCATAGTGGAGGTTCAGAAATTAGCAATTTCTTATTTTTCAGATTTGAAGATGCTCACATTCGATATGCTACACTGCCAATAATAAAGAATATTTTTAATAGGTTTAGTTTAACTATTTAATAATGTTTGTATGCTTCAACAGGTCTTACACTATGAGGAAAATCAGAATGTCTAGGAGGAACAAGACTAAACTAAAGGGAAAAATCATAACCTAATAAAATAATATAAAATAATATACCTGAATCAAAGCAATTGAGATGGACAGTTTATTTGATGGATGGGAAATAACTCATTAATATGGAATGTAGGACAGCCTCTCAGAATGCCTGTATTTTTTAAAACAAACTGTACCCAACAGGGTAAAGACTAATAAAAATAAAAACACAAAAATCACGAACTGCACCAAACTGTTTAATGAAGAGCTTAAGCTGAAGGCTCCCAAATACTAAGCGCTTTCACCATCAACTGATGGCTTCTTCAGAGTAAAAGGAGCACATAATCACAGGTCTTAAATACAAAATTCCACGTGCTTTAACCAATCAAATTTCTTGATTAATTACAGTCCCAATATACATACTGATCTAACTCACAAGTACCATAAAACATACACATAAAACTTGCTAAAAGCATGTGCTAAAATATTTATTTGTTTCCATGTACACTAACATATAATCACTTTGAAACATACTTATTGCACATATATTGATGTCAAAACCCTGACTGTAAATAATTGACTTTTCCATAACAACTGAAAGCTAAAAGACTTTAAACAACCATAGCCCTTTGTTTCAAAATAGGCTTAACAGAAATATGATCATTTAGCCCAGGGTGAGTTGTTGCATCTAGAATCACCTGCCATTTAAATTCTAAAGACTCTACTCTAGTGTTGTCGTCACCCCCTCTCTCACTTGTCAACACCCTGTCAATAATAAAAAATATAAACTTTTTGAAGCAAACATAATTTTGGAATGTAAATACAACGCATTGTGGCTGTCCTTGTTTTTGATGGCTCTTTGATGTTCTGCTACCCTTTCCCTTAACCTACGTATGGTTTTCCCTACATAAAATCCTGCACATGTCGTGCAGGTTGCAAGGTATACCACTTTTTTAGAATTACAACTACATCTACCCGGGCATGAAATTGCCTTGTTGTACCCCCTCACAACCACATAGAGCCCATCATTGATATATCTACAGTACCTACATGACCCACATTTGTGAATTTGTAAATCTACTTTGTTTTTTTTTCAAATAGGTTCTTTAAATTTAAACCTCTTGAAAAAATTATTTTTGGTTTATGACCAAATTCTTTTTGCATATCCATGTTAAATGCTAGGTCCCAAGATTTCCCAATAATCTCAATAATATTATCTGTCTGCGAATTGTGCTTCAAGACAACAGCTCTTGAATCAAACATTTTCGAATGAGTGGACACAATTCTTTCATTCACCTCAATAATTGAAGTGTTTTCTACCGAAATGGGTTTAAATGATGTCCACCTTCTTTTCATCACCTCTTTTTTAACTGAAATCAACAATTTCAATGGGTAACCTCTATCCAAAAACATTCCTATTAATTTGTACATCTCCCTCTGATAAGTCTCATCATTGCTTACAAGATGTGACAGACGAACCATCTGCCCTTTAATAACACTTTTACACTGATGTAATGGGTGACAACTTGAAAAATGCAAAAGGGAATTACTATAGATCTCTTTTCTGTGTATGATTGTATCTTTTGGCTTTTCCCGGTTAGGGGTCGCCACAGCGGAACTCCGGTCTGCTAATGATTAGCTGTAGATTTTTACGTGCTGGCTTGCCAGGCCTAACGCACAACCTTCCACAAAGGAACGCCCATTCACGCATGTCGCCACACAAAAGACGCTTTAACTGAGAATCAAATGGGCATCGTCTAACTGTGAGGCAACAACTGTGTATATTACGTTCTAAACCTTCACTTGTCTAGGTAAGTTTAATGTCCAAGAAGTCAACAGTCTCATTGTCCCATTTATATGTGAAGGAAAGAAATGGAGTAGTAGAATTAAAATATTCCACAAAATTTCTAGCTTCATCCTCATTTCCCTTTCACAAAATAAGTATGTCATCTAAAAATCGATTATATAATGCAAAATGTTCAAAAAAGGGGTAGGGAACACAAAGGTTTCTTCCCAATGCAGTAATACAAGGTTAGCAAAAATGGGGGCACATTTGGCCCCCATAGCCACCCCTGATATTTGATGCTAAATTTCCCCCTCAAATATCATGTAATTAATTTTAAGTACTAATTCCATGAAATTAACTACATTGTTCAACTTTACTGTAGTCAAATTTTTACTTCTCAAAAGACTTTCCCTAAAGTATTCCAACCCCTCTTCTTGAGGTATTGTGGAAAATAGATTAACCACATCTATAGTAAGGGATGACCAAACCAAATAACCCTTGCCAACAGTACTAAGTCATTTTAAACAATGCCATGAGTCCTTCAATATATGCGCATGCTTGTTTAACAACCCTTGTGTGTTCTTATCAACATAGGCTGCCAAAGGTTCAGTTTTGGATCCCTTTGCTGCTATTGGTCTGAAAGGGGGATCATACATATTTTTATGGATTTTGGGAATGCCGAACAATGCAGGTGTAATTGGGTGTTCAACTACCAAAAAAACATAATCTTTCTGTTGTATTACCCATTCCAACAAGGTATCCATTAAGAAAGTGTTGATTTTTGATATGCTATATTCATCTCACATCTAGAAGCTCTTTGATAGGTACTATCATCATTTAAAATAGTTTCCATTTTGGCTGTATAATCAAGGTGAGTCATAATGACCACCCCTCCCCCTTTGTCGGGTTTCATTATTCTAATTTCTTTATTGGTAGTCAATTCTTTCAACACTAATCTCTCTTGTTTCATAAGGTTATCTTGTTCCCTAATTCTATTCTTCTCCAAATATGTTCGTATAGTGTTTACAGATAATTTTTCAAACAATGCCACATCCTTGTCAACAGGTGGAATAAATGTACTTTTCCTAATAAGTGTTGCCGGAAAAAAATCTTTCTGTACATTTTGCCTTTTAAAATATAGTGCTAAATTTAACTGCCTAGCATATAATTTCAAACTTGTGATCAAATCCACAATATTGTAACAAAATGCAGGTATATATGTGAACCCCTTTGCTAATAAATCAAGATGCATTTCCTTTATTTACAAAGCACTGAAATTATATATAGTAAAGCCTGCTTTCGTATTAGCTTCACATTTAAATTCAGCTGCATCATTGTTCAAACAGAGTGCACTTAATGAAATAATGTTGTCAGCCCCTTCAACACCAACTGTAAATTCAACAATGTCAGTATTACATTCCAAAAAACTAAAAAAAGTATCACCATGGTTGTTAATGTCAATTGTTTCATTGTTATAACAAAAGTCTAGTCCCTGGATTATCTCTGCCTCTGGTTGTTGTTGTTGTACCACCGCCCTCTCGTATTGTAACGGTTGTTCCCTTGTTGATATTTGTAATGGGAACTGTTCGACTGGTTCTCCAAACCAACCCCATTTTGTTCCTCAGGCGTTCGGATCTCCTCGGACCCGGAGATGTTACTAAAAAACCTTGGTGTTCATCATTGCATTCCCCTGAGTCATGCTCGTCACCATAATCACAAACATTGTCCATGTTATTATAATTCTGTCAATTGCTGGAGCCATATTTATAAACTGCCCTGTTGTTATTAGAACCAAAATTGTATGCCATATTATTCTTATAGTCCACGAGGTCTCTAGATAGCTTTTTGATTTTGACTTTAATATTCTTATCAACAAACTTTTCAATGTTGTTAAGCACAACATTGTATTGTTTAACATATTGAAAAAACAATAAATCTCTAGTAATACTTTCATTTAAAGTTACTATTTCTTTCTCAAGAAGCTCCAACTTACTCTCATTGTTTTTGATTATAATGTCCAAAATTTCTAACCCAGTTTTGTTGTATAAATCCACCAATTGTTTGTAAGCTATAGAACCTTTTTCGATCCCATTCAGCACTTTATTCAATCTGAGCCCTTTTGGCACTTGCTTCAAAGCGATGGATTTTAAAAGAAATGCGTTGTCTAATTGAAGACCCCGGAATCTGCAGCATGTAGTTTCAAAAAGCTCCAACTGCTTTTTTTAAAGACTGCATCAAAAGAACCCTTCCCTCCTCCTTTGAGACTGAGAAGTGGACGTCTGGAATGGGCAGCCACCGTTGAATGTCCATTCAGTTCTGATTGACCCCGGCACCACTCTGGATACCTTCACCATTGATAACATCACCATCTTCTTCAATGTCCAAACCTGGAACGGATTGCAATGTGAACAACTGGGCCTGCGAGTCAGTCACCATCGTCTGAGAAGATCTCCCAGCCTCCACCTGGGTTTGCGTCAGCAATGCCGTCAACTTCCTGACTGAAGTGGTTAACTCTTTTATAACTGCTTCCATGGATATGGAGCGGTACACAATATAACAATTAAACCAATTAAATAAATGAATAAAATAGACCAGTTCCCCCAAAAAAGTAGGTGCAGCCGAGAATTATAACTAATAAAACAAACTGTACCCAACAGGGTAAAGACTAATAAAAATAAAAACACAAAAATCATGAACTGCACCAAACTATTTAATGAAGAGCTGAAGCTGAAGGCTCCCAAATACTAAGCGCTTTCACCATCAACTGATGGCTTCTTCAGAGTAAAAGGAGCACATAATCACAGGTTTTAAATACAAAATTCCACATGTGCTTTAACCAATCAAATTTCTTGATTAATTACAGTCCCAATATACATACTAATCTAACTCACAAGTACCATAAAACATACACATAAAACTTGCTAAAAGCATGTGCTAAAATATTTATTTGTTTCCATGTACACTAACATATAATCACTTTGAAACATACTTATTGCACATATATTGATGTCAAAACCCTGATTGTAAATAATTGACTTTTCCATAACAACTGAAAGCTAAAAGACTTTAAACAACCATAGTCCTTTGTTTCAAAATAGGCTTAATAGAAATATGATCATTAAGCCCAGGGTGAGTTGTTGCATCTAGAATCACCTGTCATTTAAATTCTAAAGACTCTACTCTAGTGTTGTCATCACCCCCTCTCTCACTTGTCAACACCCTGTCAATAACAAAAAATATAAACTTTTTGAAACAAACACAATTCTTGGAATGTAAATACAACGCATTGTGGCTGTCCTTGTTTTTGATGGCCCTTTGATGTTCTGCTATCCTTTCCCTTAACGTACGTATGGTTTTCCCTACATAAAATCCTGCACATGTCGTGCAGGTTGCAAGGTATACCACTTTTTTAGAATTACAACTACATCTACCCGGGCATAAAATTACCTTGTTGTACCCCCTCACAATCACATAGGGCTCATCATTGATATATCTACAGTACCTACATGACCCACATTTGTACATTTGTGAATTTGTAAATCTACTTTGTTGTTTTTCAAATAGGTTCTATAAATGTAAACCTCTTGAAAAAATTATTTTTGGTTTATGACCAAATTTTTTTTTGCATATCCATGTTAAATGCTACGTCCCAAGATTTCCCAGTAATCTCAACAATATTATGTGCCTGCGAATTGTACTTCAAGACAATAGCTATTGAATCAAACATTTTCAAATGAGTGGACTCAATTCTTTCATTCACCTCAATAATTGAAGTGTTTTCTACCAAAATGGGTTTAAATGGGGGTGATGACAACACTAGAGTAGAGACTTTAGAATTTAAATGGCAGGTGATTCTAGATGCAACAACTCACCCTGGGCTTAATGATCATATTTCTGTTAAGCCTATTTTGAAACAAAGGGCTATGGTTGTTTAAAGTCTTTTAGCTTTCAGTAGTTATGGAAAAGTCAATTATTTACAATCGGGGTTTTAACATCAATATATGTGCAATAAGTATGTTTAAATGTGATTATATGTTAGCGTACATGGAAACAAATAAATATTTTAGCACATGCTTTTAGCAAGTTTTATGTGTATGTTTTATGCTACTTGTGAGTTAGATCAGTATGTATATTGGGACTGTAATTAATCAAGAAATTTGATTGGTTAAAGCACATGTGGAATTTTGTATTTAAAACCTGTGATTATGTGCTCCTTTTACTCTGAAGAAGCCATCAGTTGATGGTGAAAGCCATTAGTATTTGGGAGCCTTCAGCTTCAGCTCTTCGTTAAACAGTTTGGTGCAGTTCGTGATTTTTGTATTTTTATTTTTATTTTTACCTGTATTTTTTTATTCTGTTATGGAAGGTGTAGATACAAACCATACAAATGGAGACTGATTTCCTCTGTTTGTTTAGTAGCATTTATGTTTAGTTGTGCTTAGAAATCTCAAACAGCTGTACTGACAAAAGAAATTGGAACCAAGTCATTTAAATATACCATCAATTCATCATAAGCTAGAAAATTGTCTCTGGGGGTCCAAAATTCCTTCATTATGAAACAAAGCTAAATCTCTCTCTAAATGTTAACTTTTACTCTGTACTACATACAGATCTGTTGTAGATAAGGGTTTTATCATAACACCTCCTTGTTCAGAATATGACTAATTTGGTGTGCTTGTCTGCCAAGCAGCTTCAGCTTTTGTAGGTAGGAATTTACAAAGATGTGTCAACATTTTTGCTTGTTCTTATACTTCGGTAATTTTCATTGCACCATCTACTAATCTTCTCTTTGTGTAAAAATTTATACATATTGTTACACAGGTGAGTCAGGAAAGAAACAGACCACATTATTAAGTTGGCTAAGGAGAAAATCTATAATGTATATCAATAGTATTTATTCAATAATGGATACAATATTCTATTGTATATCTTATAATATATCACTGTTTACAATCCACTGCTCTGTGTCATTTATAAATAACTGGGGACATTCATACACTGACATTAAGGACCGCTAAACAGTGGCATATACTACTGCAATATATACAGTACAGGGTGATTGGATTCCTCTGCAGATTATTTCTGTGAGTATCATAGGCCAGAAATACTACACACACACACACACACACACACACACACACACACCTCTCTCCCTAAATGACATATCAGTTACTAACATGTCACTTTTCTGTACTTACAATAATTGAAGTGTTTTCTACCAAAATGGGTTTAAATGGGGGTGATGACAACACTAGAGTAGAGTCTTTAGAATTTAAATGGCAGGTGATTCTAGATGCAACAACTCACCCTGGGCTTAATGACCATATTTCTATTAAACATATTTTGAATCAAAGGGCTATGGTTGTTTAAAGTCTTTTAGCTTTCAGTTGTTATGGAAAAGTCAATTATTTACAGTCAGGGTTTTGACATCAATATATGTGCAATAAGTATGTTTCAAAGTGATTATATGTTAGTGTACATGGAAACAAATAAATATTTTAGCACATGCTTTTAGCAAGTTTTATGTGTACGTTTTATGCTACTTGTGAGTTAGATCAGTATGTATATTGGGACTGTAATTAATCAAGAAATTTGATTGGTTAAAGCACATGAGGAATTTTGTATTTAAGACCTGTGATTATGTGCTCCTTTTACTCTGAAGAAGCCATCAGTTGATGGTGAAAGCCCTTAGTATTTGGGAGCCTTCAGCTTCAGCTCTTCATTAAACAGTTTGATGCAGTTCATGATTTTTGTGATTTTATTTTTATTTTTACCTGTATTTTTTTATTCTGTTCTGGAAGGTGTAGATACAAACCATACAAATGGAGACTGATTTCCTCTGTTTGTTTAGTAGCATTTATGTTTAGTTGTGCTTAGAAATCTCGAACAGCTGTACTGACAAAAGAAATTGGAACCAAGTCATTTAAATATACCATCAATTCATCATAAGCTAGAAAATTGTCTCTGGGGGTCCAAAATTCCTTCATTATGAAACAAAGCTAAATCTCTCTCTAAATGTTAACTTTTACTCTGTACTACATACAGATCTGTTGTAGATAAGGGTGCTACCATAACACCTACTTGTTCAGAATATGACTAATTTGGTGTACTTGTCTGCCAAGCAGCTTCAGCTTTTGTAGGTAGGAATTTATAAAGATGTGCCAACATTTTTGCTTGTTCTTATACTTCGGTAATTTTCATTGCACCATCTACAAATCTTCTCTTTCTGTTAAGATTTATACATATTGTTACACAGCTGAGTCAGGAAAGAAACAGACCACATTAATAAGGTGGCTAAGGAGAAAATCTATAACGTATATCAATAGTATTTATTCAATAATGGATAGAATATTCTATTGTATATCTTATAATATATCACTGTTTGCAATCCACTGCTCTGTGTCATTCATAAATAACTGGAGACATTCATACACTGACATTAAGGACTGCAAAACAGTGGCATATACTATTGCAATATATACAGTACAGAGTGATTGGATTCCTCTGCAGATTATTTCTGTGAGTATCATAGGCCAGAAATACTACAAACACAGACACACACACACACATACACACACACACACACACACACACACACACACACACACACACACACACACACACACACACACACACACACTCTTCTCTCCTTAAATGACAGAATAGTTTCTAACACGTCACTTCTCTGTACTTACACACCACTCTGCCCGAACAGCAGTTTGAAGGTATCTGAATCCTGATGAATGGCAGTTTGAAGGAATCTGAATCCTGAACAGTCTGTAAAGAAATCCTCCTGTGACATCCTGTATTGCGGCTCATAAATCCTGCAGTCCATAAAGAAATCCACCTGCTAAGTAAAATCCTATCTCCTGCAATATGTATTCAAACAGGCGTGCCTGCTAAGTAAATCCTACCTCCCACGACATGTATTCAAACAGGCACACGTTCAGGACATCGCAAAGCTGATGCAATTACGCACCCGGGATGAGACATTGCAAAAGTGAGGGGGCACCTCTCCCCCTCACTCTATGGTTCCGGTGCCCATGTCCACTGAACATCTTTCTCAGCTCAGTCCCTCTGTCTAGCCAACTGGTACAGGTCCTTTCTTCCTCTTTATTGTCCAACCTTTCATACAACTCTCCATAAGCCTTATCTTTACCCTTAGCTACCTCTGGCTTCACCATACTCCTCCCTCTCCTTATACTCATGTCTACTTTCTTCATCTCTCTGACAATCTCACTTCCTCTTCACCAACATCTTTCTCTGTATATACTCCTGTACTTCCTCATTCCACCACCAGGTCTCCTTGTCCTCCTTCCACTGTCCAGATGTCACAACCAGCACCCCCACATATTATAAACGTTTTAAACTATACAGATGGATACTTACAAGTGCAATGAATAACTGTTTCCAGAAAACAATATACAACCAAAGAATGTGGGGGGGGCTTCACCCCCCCTTACTATATAGTCTAACTCCAGGATCGCACTGCAGTGGGGAACAGGCCATATATAACTGTCGAAGAAAAGAGTTTCAGTGAAATGAGTTGTCAGTGATTTGACTGTCAGTGAAATGAGATTTCGACGAAATTAAGGTAACCTGTGTGTCTGTGTGTGTGTGTGTGTGTGTGTGTGTGTGTGTGTGTGTGTGTGTGTGTGTGTGTGTGTGTGTGTATATATATATATATATATATATATATATGTATTATAATGATTAGCCGATTCGTATGCACTTACAATAAGACGAACCTAATGACATGGCCCACTAGGATTACAGTCATAAGAACTGTAACTGCCAACAGGACTTTTGGATTCCTGTTATGTGGTAGAAACTGATTCAAGCAATTCCTTTTAGCTCTGAGATAAGCATGTTACTGTTCAGAAGAGGGCCTTCTTGACAGCAATTTACCTGAAGGGTGGTTATGTCTATAAACATGAGTTGTTAGGCTGCACACTGGTTCCCTCTTTGACAATTTTGTGTATAGGGGTGGATTGATTGATGATTGATTGCTGTTAAAATCAAAGTCACTACTACTTGGGTTTATATCTCTGATCTGTGACAGTAGTACAGGGTAATAAATATTGGGATCTGCTAATAATATAACTCATAACACTGCAAATTTTATTGATAGTGTATGTGGAATCGTTAATAGTTATTAAAGAAAGTGAATATTCAAGTTTTGGAAGACAAATATTTGAGGTGCTTTTCAGGAAACAAGGGTAAGCAAATACAAGAGGTTGTGGCAGGATCTTAACTGAAGAAGTACCTTATAATTAGGTTGTGGCAGGATCTTAACTGAAGAAGTACCTTATAATTAGGTTGTGGCAGGATCTTAACTGAAGAAGTACCTTATAATTAGGTTGTGGCAGGATCTTAACTGAAGAAGTACCTTATAATTAGGTTGTGGCAGGATCTTAACTGAAGAAGTACCTTATAATTAGGTTGTGGCAGGATCTTAACTGAAGAAGTACCTTATAATTAGCTATTTTGCTATGGGTTTTGAATGAATTTGTGTGTTGAGAATGAAGCCAAGACAACTTTGATGTGTTATCTGAATGATTCTGTTGTTAAAGGCATCTCTTCATTATACTGGATCTAAATTAGATATGCTCTGTCCTGTACCTAATTAAAATTTGGGTGCTTTCCTAAAGAATGCCCACCTTTTTATATTATATTCCATGCAGAGCAGCAACAATATTCCAAATGATATCTGATCAGTGGTAGAGCAAAAAAGCTCAGGATGTGAAAAAATAAATGATGGAGATTCAGTTCTGATAAAAGAGAAGATTGGGAAAACATATTTGTGAGTTGCCCTAAATTGGGATCCTATTGGACAGATGTAGAGGGAATATGCCCTCAAAGTTGCTGTAAAACTGAATTTACAATAATGTTTTATTTTTAAGGAGATTACATTATTTTATAGCACATGATCTTGGGTAATTTTAGCAGTGACACAAAAGCACTTCACAGTTTTCACTGGAGACTGCTCTGTGCTATGTAGCTCATTTAAAGGAATTCATACAATTAATTTATACACAGTATATCATGGAAATATCTTATGGGACAGTGCTAAAAGCTACTTCAAAAATGCAATGCTATGGTTCAGGCACAGAAGTAATGTTACCTACCTATAGTGCTGATGATGCGCAGTTTATGAGAGAAGGGAGTACTCTACTTTCAAGACATGCCTGACATAGGTTCCTTCTCCTTCCCAAATTCAGTGTTTCCACTTTCCTTCCCTACCTTTGTTTGTTGTTTTATTTAATAGATTAATAAAATCTTTAACATTTTTAGTTTGCTGGACAATCCATAAATATGCTTTTCAACTGGGATTATTTTTATTGCAAGTATTATGTTAGATTTCATGACAAAAACAAAAACTCCCTGATTCATATGAAAAAACTATAGCTCTCATGTATATCAGTGGGGTACAGAGATGCAGATTTTTTAAAAAGGGCTTTTGTAGGCTTCTCTATACACACAGAAGTGTACAGTTGTGTTTCTGAACCACAGAATAATCAACTTGTAAATATTAACTATAGTGAAAGACTTTTCCATACTTGTTTATGTTCTAATAAATTATGTAGAACATATGCTGCCCTTTGTTCTTTAAATTGTCAACTTGCAAAGTATATATATTTTTTAGGGGTGTGTGTCTTTTCCTTCATTTATACTGATGCATTAAGCCAGTGCCCATGGTCTGTCAGCTATCTTCTTGCTCCCTGATCTTATTCTGGTATTGCAGGGGCCAGTCATGGAACCTTAGGCAGCCTGGGGGCACAGCATGTCTTTACATCCATCCGGGGGGGGGGATTACTGTCTGACATACCAATTTATCCCTTCCCTCACAGCAATGTAATTTGGTAATGGGTGGGCATGCAGTGCGAGAAAGCAACAAATTGCCCCATTTCTGCAGCAGCTCAGTCATGCCCACCTCCGACTTTGAAGGCCATGCCTCCTCCAGCAATGTCAGTAGTCTCCACTAAGGATCATCACAAAGAAATGTCTATGTATCACCTTACCCCTGGGCTAGGCATGCTCATCCCTCTTTGTCACTCCATCAGTCATCTGAGCTGCTAATCAAACCATCAAACTAGGATTCCCTGGGTCATAGAGCTATATCTCTCTATGCCACTGGAACACCACTAAAGTATCATTTTGTAGAATTAATGCATATCATGAAGTTGAATTCTCAGTCTGTCCTTTTGTTTATCTAAATCTGCAAACCAGTATGCATTAGATCAGGATAGTTTACTGCATGCACCTGTTCTGGATAATTCTAATGCACACAGATTACCTGAGAAATCCATTTTTTGAAACTACTTGAGTTACTCCACAATATGTAATAAAAGTACTAACCAGCTGTACATCTGTTGGAATTGGTCTGGTGATAATAGATATACCTATCTGGACCATCTAAAGCTACAGTCCCTTGGGGGATGGCTGGTGATACAAAGTTCACCTATGAGTGGGCAAGGTAGCCCTCATTGCAGTTGCAAAAGAATAACCAAATACCAGTTTCACCTTATTCCATATATTTTTAAAATACTGGTACAGATATTTGATCCACATGGTTCCTTTCATTGGAATTTGCTTAACATAAGAAATTTTGTAAGGACTCACACATTTTTTATTTCTTTGTTTATTCTGTGTAGCAATGTCACCTCATCCCCAAACAAGGTGAGGCCCACTTAGGAAAAAAATGGAGTAAGTTATATTTTAATGCAACTGAAGCTGTGTTTAATTAGGTAGAATTGAATAGACAAGCTTCTCTGAATCATTTTCGATTATTTGATCCATCTACTTTTCAGTGAAATTATTTAGGACAAACCCAAAACCACAGACTGGCACTCACTGAGGGACTTTTTAAATCACTTGTACTGTCAGATGTAGATGTAATAAGTAAGATCTTTCAGAGAAACACCTGTCTGCCACATGGAATGAGTACAGGGTGCTGTTTTACTGCACTGAATTTGACTAGTTGGGGAACATGAGCACCAATCTAAATCACATGACCTGTAATTAAAACAGTCCCTGTTTTAGTGATAAAATTCTTCCATTTTATGACAAATTTAGATTATTATATATGGTTAATAATAGAGTCCAGAATTTGTATTATTATTTGAGTTTCATATGTAGTATAAATCTTAAATTGTATAACCCATTAAGCAAAATATTATGGCATGTATTGTCTGTCGGGGGATATCTGTCAAAAACAAAAGACATATTTATCTTTAATGTTGATATTATTCATTCATTTAATAAAATTGTTAGATATGATAATATATGATGCTTATTCTTGTGTGTGTGTGTGTGTGTGTGTGTGTGTGTGTGTGTGTGTGTGTGTGTGTGTGTGTGTGTGTGTATTATTTGTCATATTTATTTATTAATTTTTTGTCTGCTTTTTAACTGATCAAGTTTATTAAACACATAAATGAAAAAAAAAAATTCTAGGGCTGACACTTGTCCTTTAAATATCTACAAGAAGTCATTATCCCAGTGGGACATTTAATCCTTTTTAACATCTATCTTGTTGAATAACATTATCTAGTAATGAGACAGCACTGTTTCGGTTTGCATTGTTGTCGGGTATTTGTTTAATTCATATTATCATCTAAGTCATAAACTAAATTGCATGAAACTAATGGCTGATCTTGACTCAACTTTTGAATCTTTATTGCCAGTAGATGTAAATTTAAATGCGTTTATAATTGTTTATGTTGCTTACCTCTAATGAAACGTGCATTCCAGCAGATGTATCAATTACAAAGGAACATGGCTGATATAAATTAATTTGCTAAAATGATTATGAAGATAAAAGGAGCCATTTATGCTACACTCACAAAACAAAGGGTTAACCTTTAAGTAGGTGCTTCAGTATAGTGCATGCTGACATGAAAAGGCAAACATTGCTTTCTTGTTTTGAAATGTTTTCTTTGTAAAATATCTCAGCAACACATTTTGAAGATATAATGACATCATAAATGCTAAATGGATAGCAATCTTGGTGTCACTCCTGTGACTGACCAAAAACCAGTGTTTCTCTTTTTCAGTACAACAATAACTTGAGACAGTGTTTTCTGACAACTCAGCAGGCAAGATCTAAAAGACTGCATCAAGGAAACTAATGCATGTTTACAAATGCACAGTTACTGCTATTACTGATGAATTAGTGACCTATAACGTCTTAATGCAATAGACAATTGCCTGTAGGCAGAAAGGATTTGAAGTTATTCTGACAAAAGGAGTGTTGTTGTCAGGGATTCAAAGTATAAATAGCGTGGAAACAAAAGATGTGTCTATAGAGGAAATGAAAACATAGCATGTCAAACAATGGAAGAAGCATAAGAAACATAATCCTTATATAATTATATTGAGTTACAAAATATCATTAAAGGTCATGCATAGAGCCACTTTCAATGCTGCCACAATCATTTCAAAGATTTTAAAGCAGAATTTCATTTTAAAAGTCTTTGTTTTCAGAAGTAATTTATCAAAATGTTTTTAAATTGGGGGTATTAGATGTCAAAAACAAAAGTCATTATTACTTTCTAGATCTTTTCATCTGCAGATATTACTTTCTTATTTAAATTAGACTTAGCAAATGTAGAACACGAACATATAGAGATACAAATACAGCAGGCACAACAATTATATTTATTAAAATACAGACTGTATACATTTGTATATTGGATAGTTGAACAGATTTCCTCATTCTGTTTTAAAATGAAATAAAACAGATATGAATATTATACATGGCTGTAGGACAGAATTGCATGGTCAGTACACAATGACTTTTAAAGTATATGCTTTGCAATGGCAGTTACAAATGATGGCATAATAGCTCTCTCACAATCAAATAAATAAAGTCTCAGTTAAAATGTGTAGGAAGTAACATGTCAAAGTCTGTGTGTTTGTAATATGTGTGTGTGCGTATATCTATCTATAGATATGCATAGACATAAATGGCTTCACTAAAGTTGATCTATTACAATATCTCCATTCAAAACTATGGCAACAAATACCTAAAATTCAAAATATTAACAAGATAGGGGTTATGGCAGGGAATGGAATATACAGATATATATGTAGATATAGAAATATCCATACACATAACACATACAGCTGTTTTTGTGTGTGTGTGTGTGTGTGTGTGTGTGTGTGTGTGTGTGCGCGCGCGTGTGTGTGTGTGTGTGTGTGTGTGTGTGTGTGTGTGTGTGTGTGTGTGCGCGCGTGCGCGCGTGTGTGTGAGTGTGAATATGTATGTACTGAGAGGGGGGGAGTGTTTGAGTTGGTCAATACATTTCTAGGCTGTATGGTAGTAAATCACTTGATATACTATTTTCATTCTGTTAACTGGATCAGCACTTCAGTGCTTTATGTACTTAAATATGGGTCTGGGGTGGAAAGCTCTGGGAAAACTTGAAACAGCATGATTCAGAATAAAAAAAGAACTGATTCATTCATAAAGTTAAAGCGCAAATAATAGTTGTTCATAATGGAATATAGTACCTAAACAGACAATACCACAGAAATAAAACAATAGCCCATACAATTTCAGCTAGTTTGTGGTCAAATATATCATAGTTTATTTATTTATTGGCTTTTTTACTGAGAAGGCCTGATTGGGTGAAAATCTCCATTTCAGTGGAAGCCCTGAGAGAAATGTTCCGCCTATAAATTCCTTGATAAAATAAAATTACAACAGAGTAAGACAGTTTTAGAAAAAATAGTGGCAAATTGTCTACTGCTATATAGTGGAGATATAAAGTCATAAAATACAAGGATTTGCAAGCAAAAGCATAGGGTAATGTGGAAGAAAGATACTCAAACAGTTCCAGTAGTAGTAAGAACAACAAGTTTAATAAGAAAAAGTTGACATTTATATTTAAATATGCTAGTAATACATGTAACCCTGTATGAATTGCACAAGGAGGCATTTCTGGACAAATTGCAGGTGCTGAGAAGAGCACTCTGGCTAATATCAGAGACTGAAACAGTACTAAATTGATGAACTCTAATCATACCCTGACTTAGGAATGGTGTTCAATTCATACATAGTATTAGAAACCCAAAGCACTTGGAGAAATTAAACTGGGAGAATTACTAAAAGTGGCAATAATTACAAAAGTATATTTTCAAATTAAGGAAAATAATAATTTCATTATTTAAAAAAAAAAAAACTAAAAAAAACAGCATATATTGTTTCTATAAACAGCAGTGTGCGTGGACCAGAAACAGGAATAAAGGGGGGGGGGTCTATGGATGTATAGAGACAAAACAGAAAGAGTTGAGGAGTGTGAGTTGAAGGTGTAGTACGCATGAGAAAGTGGCTATATGTGAGAAAGCATAATGACTGCAAGATGAAAGTACTATTTTGTGATATTATTTCTAATAATATGAGTCACTTGTGGTAGAGAGTAAATGTATAAAGGGTGATTTATTATTGAAATGGATGTATGATATCTTTACTATGTTACCATTATTTACCATCCCAGGGAAGGACATTGACATAACCCTTTGTCGGATAACATTTCTGCTGAGTTTAGAAGGAGACTTGAGAATGTTTATGCCTCATGGGGAAAGGAATGGGATTTCCAATGTGGAGCGATAGGTAGAGAAAAGACAGCCACCTGTTGAATTGTTAGGTTAGGTGATATGTAGAAGGAGTTTATAAGCAGGTCAAAGAAATCTGGCTGGAGTGTGTAGTTGAATGATGCTGACAAGGGATTGGCATTTGGCTTATGTATGAGGTTATAAATTATGAAGGGTTGGGAGTATTTCAGCCGGGGGGGGTGGGGGGGGGTCTAACCAGTGTATCTTTTTGAGAGTTGTGCAACTGTGAATCCTATATATAAGGTTGGTGATGCATTTAATAGTCTTGATCAGACAGATGATCCGCTGTGGCAACCCCTAACCGGGAAAAGCCGAAAGAAGAAGAAAAAGATTGTAGAATTGGTCTCACTTGTTGAGAAGGATAGTATGAAGGGTAGTAAAAATGGAGGTGGAGTAGATGAGTGCATGCAGAAGGAGAGAGACAGCAATATTTCTTCTTACATTATTAGTCAGGAAAGGTTTGGCTCTGTAGAAGGCACTTGACAGTTGATTTTTTTTTAATTATGTGCTGTACATGGTAGTCAAATATTAGCTTGTCATGTATGTATATGACCACCAATTTGGTGTAAAGGACAAGTGCAGTCTTTGTATGGTTAGTAGAGGAAATGGAGAAAGTACTTTTTGAATGTTTAGTTGTTTGGGAGAGAAAAGAATCATTTTTTTTTTTTTTTTTTTTAGGATTGAGAAATGATTGTGAATTGGGTAGTCAGGTCTCTATTGAAATGAGTGAGTCTTAAAATATAGATTTTTTTTTTGTAGACCATCGTTATTTTTTTGGCTGAAGAGATAAACGTGGAGGTGTCATTGAACTGAATGGTAGATGCATTCCTGGTTATTGCACAGATGTTATCGATTATTACATTTAAGGATATAGTACCAAAAATGGAATTTTAGGAGACACTAACAGTTAATGAAAGATACAAGTAGAGGTGTAATTTTGCCAGCTAACTGCTTGTGATCTATTGACTGTTAACTGTGGAACCACATCAGTGCAAGGTAATTTAGTTCTTGGTAAAAGAGCTTTTGTAGGACAATCTGAAATGAGATATCGTTTAAAACTTTGGATAGGTAAGGAAAAAGCACTGATACAAGATTACCTTTATTTTTGCATCTATTAACAATATTGAAGTTAGGTAAGGCAGCAGTGGTGCTGTGTTGGGGCAAAAAAAACTTCTGATGGGGATAGAGGAAAATAGAAGAGAATATTGTGTAGTGTAACTAAGTAGGTGAATCCGTATATATTTTTCTAATATCTTAGATGGAGAGGTAATGGAGAGGTATCCAATAGGTCTGTAGCTGATGATGTTGACAGAGTTGCTACCATTGTGAAGGGGTAGAATGTAGGATTTATTCCAAAGGACATGCATGAGACTTTGATAGAACAGTTTATTAAGATGGATACTGGATAGGCTATTGCTTCTGCAAATATTTTAATATATTCATTTTGTAAATATTCTGGTGTTAGGGTGGAAGACTTGAACTTTAGGAGAAGTCCTTTACTGGTTAGGTAGGGACTGGTTGGAAGGATAAAGTGAGAGGATGTTTAACTGGCTAAGTTGGGCTGGTTGTTAGAGGGGGACAGGAGTTGCTAATTAAGGCAGAGACTGAGCTAGAGCTGGTTCTAGTAGAGGTAGGTTGTGTTGAAAGTTCACGGTTAAAAAACAGATTTGTTCCGGAACAGAATGTTTTTAGGATGGTATGAGCTGATGCTTCTAGGTTTGATTAGTAATTTTTTTTACTAGATATTATATAGTGTTTGGAACAAGATACCACTGCTGTGGAACAGACTGCCCGTTCACATAAAACAAAGTTCATCCATGTCACTTTTGAAGTGCAACTTAAATCTATGGGTGTGAAACAAAAATGTTACCCAAGGACTGCCTTCTGTACTGCTAATGGACAGATGCAACTCCTAAAGGATTTATACCCTGCAAGGGTTTCTTGAAGCTACATATGTTACACTATGATCTCAGAATTTCTCATTATTGTTAACATAATTATCAACCATGGATTGGGTGAGGCCAGCCTGTAGCTATATAGGTTATTGCAAGAAAACAAAAGGGACATTTGCTAGGTTTAAATTGGCTACAAGGGCCGCTAGCATAGTTCTCACTTATGCACCTATGAACATTTTTCTGAGTTTTGTTTAAAGATCAAAGTTTCTAAGCTTTATCTCTCTGCGTCATGTTATGTTTAGTGTTTTTTGGATAGGTATGGACCATGATTGGCTTTAACTTTTTCTTCTTGGTGTAGCAAGTTCATTTAAATATTTAAAAATGCATTATTGAAGTCAGATATGGTCAGGGGCTGCTCATGCTATCGGACTGCAGGACTGCAGCCCTCCCAGGAAAAAGATGGAAGTGTAGTTGACATTTCATTTGCCAATGCCATAAAAAAAAATATTTCCATTTGAGTTTTAAGTTACCCGATAATTAAGTCCGCAAAGTCCCGGAACTCGAACTGCACATGCTCATCAAGTTCCGTTTTTTTTTTTTTTTTTAACAACGAATGAATGTAGAAGGCAGTCCAGATTAAAGAAAAAGCATCAGTGTGATGCCCAGAAGTCTATGCAGTTTGACTGCACCGTAAATTAGAAGGGTGTTCGGACTGCCACGTCCGCAGGCACGTACATGACGTGGATGGCTGGATTGCTACTGATTGGTTCTCGTTCTCTTCTCAAAAAAGAGAGCAAGAACCAATCAGTAGCACTAGCACAGAATCACTGTACTTGTCTGTCTGTTTGGGACCGTTGGATTTAGTGGATTACATTGTTGTCGTTGGTGGTACTTGAAGCAAGTTTATTTTTTTTTTGTCTTGGTTGGTCTTGGCTAAGGGCTTGCCTTCCACTGCAGTCAGAGAGAGCAGAGAGGAAAAGAAGAAGACGAGCCGAGCGTGAGATGCATAAAACTGAGGTAGGTGATGCTTTCCGGCAGCTTAAAGAACTGTCGAGAAAATAACTTGCACAGATATACCTGTTTCGACCTTTTCCATTAATACAGTTTTATTGCACCACCCCATAGATTGTTTACTAAATCATACACATACTTCAAAACACACACACCCGTTAATAATAGTCACACTTCACTTGCAAAACAACAACTATAAAAAAGGATGAGGAAGCCGTTTGTCTGATTTAGCATCACAGTATTTCAGCTTCTGCACTCGCACTCCCGCAAGTCTAATTTTCATTTGTACAAAGATGCTAGAGAGTCCAGCGTGTGCAGAGCAATGGCTACGTAAGCAGCAAAACAAATATTTATTTTCAACCAAAACTGACAAGAGAATATCTGCCAAACTCTGACTGCCACAAGGAACAGTACAGGAGCAGCTGATTTGGGGTATTGTAGTAGTAAATGCCATCATGCAATTGAAATTTTTTTTAAGACTTTAACTATTATGCAGCCCAGATCTGAAACATGTTGTACAGGTCTAGTCGCAGAAGATTTTAGTCTGAAGATCAGAAAAAAGTTGAGGATTTGTTTAAATGCATTTTTTTAAATTTTGGCTAGTAGTAGATATTACAGGCTGTTTAACCTAGTCAAAGCCAGGCTCAACTGGGCATCGTTCTAGGTAGCTGCAGTGGGTGCACCTCTTTTATGGGAAGGTAACGGTAGTATTTATTGCTTAACAACATGCAAGAATAGGCACTGAAACCTGCCAAACCATTACTAGAATTTCCAGTTTTGTGACGTTTCTAGTGCCATTAAAGTAATACTGTAAAGTTAAATGGTACTGGATACCTAAGTATTAATTTAAAAGCAAATGGTACTAAAAACTTCACAGAACCAGAAATTCTAGTGACAGCTTGGCAAGCTCCACTGTTTGAGCATGCACATGGAAAGTATGAATTTGTTTAGACATGAATTTGTGAACATACTACACTTTATTCTTGTATACCAAAGTACTAGTAGCATCCTATTATGTTGGTAAAACAAGCACATGTTTGAGTCATACTATTTCAAGATGACAAAATGGCCATAATAAAATCTGTAAACCCAGCATATATATTTAACCAGTTTGCTGAAAGGCATGCATTAACTGTTTTCTAATTTTGGTGTTAATTGTTTAACTGGAAACTGATAATGATGACTTTCTATTACTGCTACTAGACATAAATTCCTCCATTTTCTGTTGTACTGAATATTCTCAATACAGAGGTGAACAACAGTGACTGTATGTTTATAGATAGTTACTACTTATAACAAGGTAATCACAAGTGCATAACTAACTAGCTCAGTGCGAGAAGGCTTCACAGAATGGTGTCTGGACATTTCGGCAGCCCTTCTGTATTGTGTGTTTTATACACACACACACACACACACACACACACACACACACACACACACACACACACACACACACACACACAACAATTATACCTTTCAACCTCTTACAAGAAGAAATCTGGATAAAGCCTAACATAATGGGGGGACAAAGGCAGAGAAAGTAGGGACAGACTTTAAATATTGCTCTTATAAACTTTGAAAGTTGCCAGAATAACAGATTTTGTGATAGCATGCATTTCTGAAGGATATAAAGTTTGAAACGCAAATGTGTGTTATTATTTAGTGACTCAATCCTCAATGATTTGTCTGAAAATCACAAATTTTATGAGGAACAGACGGAAAAATATGAGGCAAAAATCTGGACAGTTGAGGGGGGTGTGTGTGTGTGTGTGTGTGTGTGTGTGTGTGTGTGTGTGTGTGTGTGTGTGTGTGTGTATGTGTATGTGTTCAAATATTTATTGTTATCGAGGGATGCACAGTGGAGGCATCACAGAGATTGCTACTTTCAGCATGTTACTTGGTACTTTTATAAAGCTGAATACATATTATAATTAGAACTGCAGTGCAAGGAGAAGTGGTTTGAGTTGAGTGCTGCTTGTTTTTTATACTTGATTTTGACTAGCATTCCAGTAATGTATTTAAAAAATAATTTATTTTTTCATGCCTCACAACCTTTCTGATTCCATCAAGATATTAAGTAAACTGTCATGTAGCCAATACATTGAAATATTTTTTTTCTTCTACACTTTATTTTGTCTTGATTGGACTCTCATAATGATGGTTTGGTACCCAGGGCAGTATATTTAATTCAAGACACAGTTTTTGTGGTTTTCAGCATAGCTCCACCCATTTCTAGTTGGTCACATCCCCTTCCCACTGGCCCCACCTGTTTAGCTGTCTCCTGCAGCCCCCCTTTGATTTGAAGTCACCAGCCGCCACTGGATATGGTACCCTCTTAAGAAAGATATTTTAGGTTATTTCAGTTCAGTTGTTTTAGTTTACTGATAATAAATTGTGAACTGATTTAGTGAGTTGCTGTCCTTGTATCCGAGCTTGCTTTTTAATAGGGAATATGATGAGGTGGTAACTTAGTGTGTCAAACAAGGTGACAAACAATGCAAATTTGTCAGCTGCTGAGATTAATATCAATTCAAGAGTTGTCCCTTTATCATTGTTTTTATTGTAATGGGTGGGTTTGATGATCAGAGTGTATACACAGTGCATAGCACAGGAATTCACTTTTTCAGGTTCATTTTTAATTCTGTTGCATTTTCCAAGGTTATGATGAATGACAGACATTTCATTCAAAAAGAGTCTGAAAATGTATTTGGAGCTGCCTAACTCAGGTTTCTTTTTGTCTTCTTTGTGTCCTTGATTAGTTTCATTGTTTTTTTTCATATTTTGTATATCTTTTTTCAATGAATTCAGGTGTCATTTCATAGATGCATAAAGTGATGATAATAAAGCATCATTTAATTTTATGATATCCAGTTAACATTTGTCAGCTATCTGTGATGCATGAAGACGGAGACTTGAAAAGGAAAATATTTATCCTTTGTTGACTAAGTTAGTCCCAGCAGGCTAGACTTTGTTATTGGTTTCTCAGGCCATTCAGTTAGGAATCTGTCTGCTCTTCCATGGTGACTAGAAAGTGTATTGGAGACTTTTGTATTTAGGCTACTTAAGGCATCTAACCATCCATAACCCCCTTTTTCCAATTTTTGCACACGAGGTTGGGGCATCACATTAGTGGTGACCACCATCTAGACCCGGTTTTCACACTGCCAGTTGACTAGCTCTGCTACAGTTGGTTTTCCATATCACACACATGCATGCACACTCACATCTGTTGCATCTATAGCATGTCTTAGATTGTGGAAGGAAACCAGTGCACCAGGAAAAAAACACATGTGAAAGCAGGTAGGACATGAAAATGCCACAAAGAGAGCATTCTAGCCAAGAATTGAATCAGAGAACCTCTTGCAATGAGGCAACAATGCTACATGCTCTGCCACCATGTCAGCTCCCTCTAGGCTAGTCAAGGCAATAGTGCAATAAATTAGCTGTGCAGTAAAAGTGCATGACAATAGTGTTTCTGAATAGCTTTATTCTATATAAGAAAAAATTACAGTTAATCTATTTTAATGCTTTTAGGATATATATTTGAAGGTCAGGTCCGTATCTATTGTTATTTCTAGAAGTCAAATAATTTGAAAAGACTAAAGCTCCCCATTTCTATTATATGCCTGATGCAAAAATGTCATACAGAAAACGTCACTTTGATTATTTGTTTATTCTTTCTGTAATATCACAAAGGTTGATGTGGCAGTACAGCCTGTTAATAAACCATATGACAAAATTGATAACTGCATTAACAGAAGTTTAGCAAGAAGCAGAGTAAAATCTATCTTCTTACATGCCTGATGGATCATTTAGTAGGAAATTACCATATATGCTATTGATTCCAAGTATTTAAACTCCTCCACCTTCACCACCTCTACTCCTTGCTTCCTCACCATTCCTCTATCCTCCCTCTGATTCACACACACATATTCTGTCTTTGTCCTGCTGACCTTCATTCCTCTTCTCTCTAGAACATATCCCAATCTCTCCAGTGTCTCCTTCACATGTTCCCTACTCTCACTACAGATCACAATGTCATCTGCAAACATCATAGTCCATGGTGACTCCTGTCTGATCTCATCTGTCAACCTGTCCATCACCATTGCAAATAAGAAAAGGCTCAGAACTGATCCTTAATGCAATCCCACCTCCACCTTAAATGCACCCATCACTCCCACTGCAGACCTCACCGCTGTCACACTACCCTCGAACATATCCTGTACCACTCTTACATACTTCTCTGACACTCCCGACTTCCTCATACAATACCACAACTCCTCTCTAGTCACCCTGTCATATGCTTTCTCTAAGTCTACAAAAACACAATGCAACTCCTTCTGACCTTCTCTGTACCTCTCCATCAACACTCTCAGAGCAAACATCACATCTGTAGTGCTCTTTCCTGGCATGAAACCATACTGCTGATCAGTAATCATCACGTCCCTTCTTAACCTAGCTTCCATTACTCTTTCCCATAACTTAATGCTGTGACTGATCAATGTAATCCCTCTGTAGTTACTACAGCTCTGCACATCACCCTTATTCATAACAATCAGTACCAAACACTTTTTCTTCATTCCTCAGGCATCCTCTCACTTTCCAAGGTTTCATTAAACAATCTGGTTAGAAACTCTACTGCCATTTCACCTAAACACCTCCATGCTTCCACAGATATGTCATTTGGACCAACAGCCTTTCCATTCTGCATCCTCTTCATAGCTACCCTTACTTCCTCCTTGCTAATCCATTGCACTTCATGATTCACTATCCCCACATCATCCAACCTTCTCTCCCTCTCATTCTCTTCATTCATCAACCCCTCGAAGTACTCTTTCCATTTGCTCAACACACTCTCCTCACTTGTGAGTATGTTACCTTCTTTATCCTTTATCACCTTTACCTGCTGCACATCTTTCCTAGCTCGGTTCCTCTGTCTAGCCAATCGGAACAGGTCCTTTTCTCCCTCCTTAGTGACCAACCTTTCATACAACTCTTCATATGCCTTATCCTTAGCCATCGCCACCTCTCTCTCTCTGCCATGCACCTCATCTCTTTATACTCCTGTCTACTTTCTTCATCTCTCTGACAATCCCACTTCTTCTTTGCCAACCTCTTTCTCTGTATACTCTCCTGTACTTCCTCATTCCACCACCATGTCTCCTTGTCGTCCTTCCTCTGTCCCGATGTGATACCAAGCACCTTTCTAGCCATCTCCCTTACTAGCTCTGCTGTAGTTACCCAGCTATTTGGTAACACTTCACTGCCATCCAGTGCCTGTCTTAACTCTTCGCTGAACTCCACCTCACAATTACCCTTTTTCAATTTCCACCATTTGATCCTTGGTGCTGCCCTTACACTCCTCCTCCTCTTCTTGATCAGCAACATCATCCTATATATATATATATATATATATATATATATATATATATATATATATATATATATATATATACATATTACAGAAAATCCTAAGACAGCCATTGTACTTTCCAAGCAATTGACAGAAATAAAAATAAGAGAATATTTCCTAATCTTCTGCCAAATGATGTTTGGGAACAAACCAATTTGTCCAGGGCCATCTTTGGTGAGGGTTAGAGTGAGGTAAATGGGGGTGGGGGTGTAACAGTTGTTGGGAAGGAGGTGAAGATTAAGGAGAAAGACTTAGGTTTGACTAGACTTTGGAGAAGAGGAGTTAGTCTGTTAAGGGGACTTTAGAGTAAGTGAGGTAGATGTAGGGCGGGGCTTAGGATTTATAGCACTGTAACTGGCAAGAAAAATCATATTTTGTCATGAATTCGCAACCTACCCTCCCTCCTCTTTTACCTTTTGGTGTAATAGTTTGGTATGGTTATGGATATGCGTATTGGTTAATTTGTTTATTATGGTTACGGAGGTGGATATTTGCTACAGAAAAGGGGCGGGCTTGTCCCTGTTCTGTTCCCCCTCTTGGTGTCAGGTGTTGATGAAATGAGTTTTGGGGATGAAAATGAGCTGTTGGACACTGCTTGATAAAAATAAGGGAGTGGAGTTGTGGACGCTGCATATTTGGACAGGGCGAGCTTATATGCTGACCTGATGTATATTATAAGGATATCCACGTTGTGGTCACAGAGTCATTCCTGTTGTAATTAATATTTGAAAAATAATGTTATATATTTATTTGTGAAATTAATAAAGGTTGTTAGATGTCTTTTGTTGTCACTGCATAATATTGAAGGAGACCAGGACAATTAGAACATTTTAGCAACACAAACATTTTTATGCAAGTTGCTATGGTATGTGTAGTCTTTTTGCAAACTGCATCAAGGAAAGAGATCAGATGTTGTGTAGAATCAGTTAAATCTTTGCAGTTTTAGAGATCCATTTCAAAGTTTTTCATAAGGTATAACAGGGAAATGTATACCCAAAAGTAATCTTAGAATTTTAAGAGATCATTATTTTATTAACTAATAATCTGTTAATAATTTAGTTAGACTAGCAGAAACAATGCAGTAATATTAACAAGTTTTCAAAATCAAAGCATTATTTGAACAGATTTGGCAGAATATGAAGAACACTACCAACTGTTACAGATATATTTCATTACCTGCAAAATATATGAGTATTAAAGCAAAAGTAAGATACCTGAAAATATGAAAAAGGAAGTGCAAACATGAATCATTACTGAAACAGGTGCATTTCTTTATTGAATACTGAAACAAGCAATCACAGGCATGCAAGAATACCTAACATAAATACAAAGCCATATTGCCTAGTTTTTGAAGGGGTTTGGCAGCAACATATGCATACTGCTATGTTATTATCTTATAATTCATACAAAGGCGTCTCAGAGCAGCATGACCAGGCATCTGACTGTAGAGTTTTATATAGGAAATAACAAGATGACAGTTCTTTCTCTAGCAATACTGGATAAAAACTGGCAACAAAGAATGGCCCGAGGACTAACAAGAAAGTGTTTTAAAAGCCAAACAGGTGAAAAGAAGACCCTGGTCTGTGCCCATTTTAAAACATATAAAATATTGCAACTGCATTATGTCAGATAATATATTCAAATAAAGGCTAGCTCAGTTAGACCAAATCATGCATTGATGAAAGTACAACATAATCCAAGTTGAAACCAGGCTGACTTGATGTGTTAAAAATCCAGTCACTCTCTTTTCCTTTTTGTAGGCGAAGTAGTATATGCCTAATAAAAGTGAAGACAGGAAAAAAGGATGCTCAATCTGATTATTCACCCTGACATGCAGGACGGAAGCTAGGACATTCTTTAAATCATTTTGATCCCTCCGTGGATAATCTTGACTGATAAGGGCAGATGTGTGTCAGTTTTCATTTGCTGATTACTTTTATGTCCTAGATGTTAAAACTGAAGACAATGTTAAGTTTGTATTCAAACTGCAAGTTCAGAGCAGACTGATTATCATTGTAAAAATGACATGAAAAGAGTGATTTGAACATGTATTGTAGAGTTGGGCTTTTTTGTGTCACTCATTTTCTTCATTGATTAAAGGTAAGTCAAAGGGAGTTTGCAAAACGGCTGTTCATCAGGACAAATTAATATTTTGCATCATTGTTATTTAATGGGGTACTGAATTTTCAGCATTTTGCTGGTTATCACTGGTTGAAGGTAAAGGGGGAATCCCACAATGAATCACACATAAACAACTATTCTACAAAGTCAAGGGCTTTTGATACTGTTAAATTTTATTTGATGTCCTAATACCTCTGTGAGATATTCCTTACTAACTAGAGAGAACATTTCTTAAGATTCCTTGAATCGAATATGATTAAATTAAATTAAAATAAAACATAATAGGTTTATGTTAGGCTGGGTGGCCGCGGTGGTGCAGCAGTTAGCATTGTCGCCTCACAGCAAGAGGTTCCCTGGTTCGATCCTCGGCTGGGGTGCCTTCTGTATGGAGTCTGCATGTCCTCCCTGTGGTCATGTGGGTTTCCTCCGGGTGCTCCGGCTTCCTCCCACATCCCAAAGACATGCTGTAGGTGGATTGGACACTCTAAATTGGCCCTAGGTGTGAGTGTGTGCATGTGTGTGCCTTCTGTGGAAGGTTGGGTGCCGGGCTGGCAACTCGACACTGTAAAACTCCACTGCCAATCATGAGCGGACAGGTGATCCATTGTGGCAACCCCTAACCGGGAAAAAGCCCGAAGAAGAAGAAGGTTTATGTTAGGCTAGCTGCCCTTGTTGGCAAAAGAGAAAATTAAACCCTGTACCTTGTGACTATGAGGTAAACATCTTAATCATTATACCAACCCCCAACAGCTTAACTGAAGGCAAAAAGACTGAAACTCTGCACCCTCCCCATAGGAGGCAGCTCATAAACAAGTTGGAGCTTTTGTCCTCTGTGCCAGCTGTCAGATTTTAATAATCAAATATCTTTGTTTGGTACAGAAATACGGTGCTGTTTTAAAGTGCTATTTGCATAAATTTTGCTATAAAGCCTTTACAGCTTTTTTTTTATGTTTTCACATCCAATGATTTACTGACTTTATTTTTCTCCTCTAGCTGCATCTCATGGCCTCATCCTGTTTCCTTAGTACTCTTGTGGTGATCCCCATCATATTCTTTCTCTGTGAGAGCCCCACATCTTAGTAACTGTCCACAGGCTAGCAGGAGGTTTGAAACACCATAACTCTGCAGATATAGCAGAGCTGAGCACCAGCTTACCGTTGATTTTCTAGGGATGTTTTCACCTAACCTAGTAATTTCTAAATGCTTGATTGATAGCGGTCCATAACAGGAGAGAATGCTTCCATCTATGATGGTCCATCCCTGAATAAGTAAAAATGTCTTATCCTCACTCTGATTTAGAATGGAGCAATGCCCTGTGGTTTCCACTGTAAACTTTAACCCACTTCCTCTAAAAAAAAAAAAAAAAAAAAAAATGGAATCCTTCATGATCTAGGCTGCTACTTTAAATCATTTATTTTGTGACACACTTGTAATATTAGAAACAAGATTAGGAATGATGCAACATGCCAGTTAGATATATTTCACTATCTTGGGGAAATGATATGGTATTGGAACTCTAAAGAGTTAGCAGTAATCAAAAAAGTTGTAGATGCAAGCATGACAATGGAGTAGTAATATCAGAGGAAGTGGTACTTGATGTTTTTCACCATTGTCATGTTTGCCAATATGTATGTGAATATTAAAATTAATATTTTTTGGAGATGGACTGTATTGACGTTTTGGTGATATGAGAGAAACACTTTTTAATCCAGACACATTGATTAAAATAAACTAGAAAAAGCAAAAATTTTAGTGACATTTTCTGATGAAGGAAATACAATTCTTTGCACGTCCTACGTGGAATACATATTATATCTAAACAAGTGCTATATTTTTAAGAAAACAAAAAACTTTGTTTAAGATTTAGTGCATACCAAACCAACCAACAAAGCATGTTGAATTGATTTTGATATTATAGACTGCAAGAAAAGGGAAAATATATAGATCTTAACCTAGCACATAGTTGTATCTAACACCAAAAATTTAGGAGTGTATTATTCGTTAAAAGGAGTTGTGTAATGATAAACAATTTTGAACAATGTTCTCACCACTCGTTCTTATCTAACTCTGCCTCGAACTACATTTTGAAATTTTCTTCTAATATTATAAAATGTTTAACAAAATTAACTTCAAAACATTTCCAATTAGAAAATATAAATGTAATTGTTAATTGAACGGCCAAAGCCAATGACAGCCTGGTTTTGTTATAGATAATTTAAGGTTGTGCATTCTCATTAACCAACATTCTACTCATTGCTTTTCAAGCAATGGTGTCCTTAATGACTTATTATACCCAAGAATGATTACATCCTACAGTCCCTTACTGCTTTTCATCACAATGCAATATGTATGCATTCTGCTTCTTGTGTAGACTGTGGAGAGTACCCCTCATCCTTTGCATAATATCATTTCTTCCCACCAGAGGCCAAGTGTGGACAATGAGTAACTTTTAATAAGGAGAAATAAAGGATTGTAGCTTTCTACTCATACATTTCCACAGAGTATGCTGTCATTCACTGAGATTATTTGGAAAGCTTAAAATATTCTCCCAGCCTTACTTTACTGCAATATAACCACCAACTTCACTTTCTATTTTGTCATTATAAAAGTGACTAATCTATGCTTTATGTATATTGCTCTGTATTGTTATTTTACGGGACAGGTTGCTGAAGTTAATATCTGGCCTTATTCAGAAAGGGCTGCCAACTGCCCTTATTCAGAGACATGCCCACTGCTATAATCCTTCATGGTCTATAGGATCATCATGGTGAGCCATCTCCATGGCTGAGTTATGAGCCTGTCTTAATTAGGCATGTGTTCTTCCCAAGAAGTGCCTGCGGTATGACATTTATGTAGGCAAGTGATTCAGAAAATTGATCACCTGCATAAGTTAGCTTCAGTAAAAGTTTGTATTTACCCTTTACTTCCAATGGGAGAGATTGAATTAGAGGTAAGTTATGGGGAATTTAGTGGACTCGTAGTGGTGGTGGGGAGTGGGGAATGTGCGTATGCATTTGATTGCATGTGTGAGTACATGCAATGTGATGAGTGGTCTCATGCGATTTTGTTTGTGGGTGTGGGTGTAAATCTGTGTGTGGGGGTTTGTTATGCCTCTAAACTCTACTAGACTAACAAGCAAATCCTACAATACTGGACAGGACACTAAATGCCGAACAAAATCTGTATGGACAGGGTGTGGGCAAATCTAGAAACCAGGAATAGTCTTGAAATATTACTGAGCTCTTCTATAAAACGTTTAGAAAAGAAAAAAAGGTAAAGGATTTGAATCTTGGTACTTTGGTCCTCTGTGCTAACATAAAAACCAAGGATTTGATCTGAATTACCTTAAGTCATATATATATATATATATATATATATATATATATATATATATATGTGTGTGTGTGTGTGTGTGTGTGTGTGTGTGTGTGTGTGTGTGTGTGTAAGGGTAAAAAAGCTCTAGTCCTCTGCACCACCTGGGATTTTATGGAAACTGCTGCATACTGGTGTATTTTGCTAAACAGTAAAAAGTATACAACTCTAATTTCTGGCATTATTTAATGGCCATAATGATCTGTGAGCTACAAAGGAGATAAGAGGCAAAATCAGGAGTGCTCTGTCAAATCAGAACAGCTAAGAGTAATGGGGATGTTCCCATGTGGTGTATGTTTCTTCAGATCACTTACTATGTCTGTGCTCACACTACAAGGGGATGTTCCCATGTGGTGTATGTTTCTTCAGATCGCTTACTATGTCTGTGCTCACACTACAAGCCATGTCAGGTGATACCTTTGGCATCACTAACAGTCTTGGCAAGTGAGTGTCAGGCAACCACATTATACAAGGAACATCACAGTTACTCACTAGCAGGCGCATCATGTGCAACAGGTGCAGAAAGGTGTTTCTCTTTCTGTTGCTGGTGCATTAGTCCTGACACATATCCATTCTGCAGGTCAAGGTCAGTCATGAAAATGATAGCTGGGACTCAAATCCACATGTCATGGAGACTAATGACATACACGAGGAAGCACACTTCAGCCTGTTCCCTTCCAGTGACAGTTTGATCCATGCAGTCATTAGTCTGGAATGGGTGACAGATTTCACAGTCCTGCACCTCCAGTGTGACCTACATGCCCAGGCATGGCCATGAGGAGCAGCTGGGTTTCTTAAGGTCATGGTTTAGTGTAATGCAAATGTTTAGCAGCACAGTTAGTCCCACATCCTTGCATACCTTAACCGCTTACAAAGTATGTGCACAATGCAAGCCAGTTACTTAGAACAGTGTTAACTTTAACAGAGCTGAAAAGCCATTGTGTTATTAGCTCATTTCATAGAATATTGTGCTAAATCACCTCATTAGCATAATTGCTGCACTGCAAGCTCCTTTATAGTGCAATAAAATGCACAGTGACCAGGCTACACAGATGGGCAGACAACAGAACACATATGATACTACAGTAAACAAAGATTTACAAAGATATACAAAAAAAAAAAAGACATCAGCTTGGACGACTGCTGATGTGCAACAGATTACATGGACACATACCTCTCAACCCCTCACAGCAAAAAATCTGGACAAAGTCACAAATAATGAGACAAAGGCCCAAAAATAGGGACACTTTTTTTTTTAAAATATCATGCTTGCAAACTTAGAAAGTTGATAGAATAGCAAATTTTGCATTAGCATGAATTTTCTGAAGGATATGAAGTCCGCCATCATTATCTGACTTCTGTACTCAATGATTTGTGAATGATTTTCAAAAAAAAACATAATTTTATGAGAAACAGACCAAAAACATGAGGCAAAAATTTGGACACTATGGGAAAATTTAGACAGTTGATAGGTATGCATGGACAGCTCCTGGGTGCATGTCTATCACACAGTCTTGTAACACTGTACAGACTGTAGTTTGTTAACAGAGGAATAACCGTACTAGGGATATGACAGACTGCATTATGGTGCTGTTGACCAAAAGAGTATGGGCTTGGGGAAGAGTCAGGATGTGTCACAATGCAGAAACTGGCTTGCAACTGACTGAGTCAGAGAGAATGAGTGAGTAAAAAATGTTTCTGTTGTACAGAAACATCCATCTTTACCTCTCTGTACATTTAGTGCATGACACAGACAGGTAGGAAAGCTTGCACACCTGCTGAGATAGGTAGAGATCTGTGTAGAGCAGAATGAGGAAATGTTAAACAGGATGCTGTGCCTGCAGTGCAACCGGTACACATTGTAATGTAGACGCTGAAGCAGGGAAGTTTATGTAAATCAAGAAAACAACAAGATAGCACTGAATTCACCAAGCAACAACAAAAACCAGTAAAATCCAATGGTTTATTCGATACACTCTAGCGCCTCGACTACAGTAAGCCTTCAAGGAGGAGCTTACTGTAGCCGAGGCGCTAGAGTGTATCGAATAAACCATTGAAGTTTATGTAAATCACATGCTCACACTTTCCACAGTCTGTTGCAGCCACTGTGGGATCAAATATGGGATGTTTGGGGTGGCCCCAAGCCAGAACACTCTCTTCACCCAGCCAAATTCCCTCCATCTTCAATTATTGGCAAGAAAACCAGAAATATTATTAGGAACAGACCAAATTTATAAGGCAAAAACATAGACATGCCTCAAAATTCTGGTCATTTGGGAGGTATTACAACAATATTCATTCATGAATGCTGATAGTGCTTTATCAGCATACATTTCAACTATCTCAGTTTCTTTGCTCTAAAATTCTGGGCAGATGCAGAATTAATGGAACAAACGGTAACCATTTAAAATGTCAGGGCCGATTACAGTGAATCCCAAAGCACGGTGACTGAATGGCCTAAAAAATGGACTAATATATGCTAAAATATGCTAAGTCGGAGACGGCCATTTCCTGGAATATTCCCTTTTTAACATAGGAGTCTAGCCCCATTTCTGTGGGTGCAGGGCGGAGGGGGGGGGGGCTTGTCAGCCTGCAAAAAAGAAGTTTAAAGGAAAAGAGCAACATCTGAGATTCCCTCTTCTCCTGAGTTTTCAGTGTTTTTATTGGTCTGTCAGCACATGACATTATGAGTACCAACATTTCATTAGGGAGCTGGAACAAATGCCCAAAATCATGGATATTTTAAAATATTACTCTAACTCAGTTAAAATATAGATAGAACAACATGGTTTGCATCATCATGCATTTTCTGAACAATACAAAGTATGAAACTCAATATGAAGCAGGAAACTAATGTCTGGTATTATTAACTGACTGGAATAAAAGGTAATTGACCCGGAAATTATACAATTCTGTGAGTAACAGGGCAATAATTTGAGTCAAAATCAATCAGTGACTTTCTGCAACAAAGGTAGTGTGTGTAAAAGTTTATCTCTAGCAATCCACTTAATAAGAAAGCTTTTCCCCCTTTGGCCTTCAAAGTGAAGACCATTTTTTCTTAGTCCTGAGGCTTTCAGGGGTCTGATCAACAGGTGCCAATGAGATGGGAGTATAGTACCAGCATTTGATAATGAAATGCTGGTAGTGTATTGGTGATCACAACCAAAGCTCTGAAGCACTTAGTGTCTGTAATTGTGTGGTAGTTTGACTGTAACAAGACAAATAGGTTCATAGTGCTTTAACCTCTTTATAGGTTCATAGATTAGTACTAGGCTAACTGTCCTTGTGGACCATTTTAAACTTAGCCAATTACCCCATGTAAGAATTAAACCCCACACTTTGTGTCTCCAAGGTAAACACCATAACCATTATGCCAACCTCCCATCATGTTACATGTGTAGCAAACACGCCTTTTGTTCTTCAAAGTGAAGACCTAATGTTTTAGAAGGATATCAGTTCTGGGAAATGAACACAGTGCCAGATGAACTATGTACAGTTATTGGCAGTAGATTGCAATGGCAATTACAGGGCACTCCTTTGTTGTGGGGACCTTTTGCACCCAAATGGTTTAGAAAATGAATGATGCCAGAAATTGCAAACTTCTGGAAATAATAACAAATGTGCTATTGTTTGCAAAATTACATGCACTGTACATTGTGTATGTTGACAATGCTATACTATGCTTAAAGAAGCAACAGAGCAATTCTGCATCTAGGAACAAACTTTGCTTATCATTTTGTACTGGCTCATTATTGAAATATTGTCACTTGTAATGTCAATTGCCAGATTGGCTTTTATACCACCTATACTCGATGGTGATTGTTTGGGTGTCTGTATCCTGCACAAGCAGAGTTACCACTAACCTAATTCCACAAGAAGTCTGTTGGGCTGCCTATTGAAATGTAGGCACTCGAATTGCCAAGTGCCAAAAAAAAAAAAAAAAAAAACTGAAAATCCAGAGAGTGAATTTCAAAAAATGCTCTTTCCTTAAAACTTCTTTTTGTGGGAGCGGGTGCGGGAATAAGTCTCCTTGAACCCTGAATTTATATACCAACTCTGAGATTGCTATATCTTGGAGAAAAGGGAATATTCTGAGAAATGTCATCTTGGACTTGAAATATACAAGTCCGATCTTTCAGCCATTCAGTCACTGTGTTTTGAGACCATAACTGTCATGTGAATGGAGTATATAATTTTAACCACTGTTGGTCAGAATCTCTTTGTATGTAGACAGCTTTATGTCTAAGTCTTATTCCTACCTTGTCACCCTCTGTATAGAATTCTGTCATCTCTCTCTCTTGCTCGCTTTCTAAACTGTAACTAATTTTCTTCATTCATTGCAATGCTGTAGCCAGGATGAATCATATATTTTATTGTTTGGATTTTAAGTGATATTTTACTACCTTACTTATTGATTATTGTTTCCTGCAATACGCTCTAGGCCTGATATTGGTCAGTTTTGGAACATCTCGCTACTCTGATAAAGAAACTTACTTAAATGAAAAAAAAAATAATGAATGAATGTGCGGGTGTCTCACTTTATATACAGATTTAGTTTTGATTTGTGACTGAACGCTTTCCATTTGATCTATCAAATGTTTTTTTGGCATCTGTTTTAAAAAAATACATTCCGTGCTCAATTCACACTAAGATAAAAGTGGTTGCTATTTTTCTGTTTTAATTTCCTGTCTACATACCAAGTGTTTGCATAAATTATTAGGGCTCTGAACTGACAGAAAACAAAGAGGTAAATAACAAGGTCATTGTCGCACCTGTTCATACAGTAGCACAGTGGGTTGCTATAATCAAACTAATTATGTCCTATTCTGTCTTAGAAATCACTTTGTGTGTTTGTGATTATCTTCGGAATATAGTAATGACAGCTTCATAAAAAATATAAGAATAACATGATGGATTACCTAGCACTCAGAAATCACCAGAGTCTAACCCAGAATGCTATGTGATGTATGTAAGTTAGCTATAATTATATTCAGAAGAAGGAGTTGTCTTGCTTTAGATCACTACATTATTTAATTCCAAAGTATGAAACAGAATTCATGTACCGTTAATTTACTGTGTACCTCAAAGTTACTTACTGTTCTTTTATTATGTGATAACAATGCTGTTCTTTTGACTGGTACGGTATAATTATTCAATTAAAAAAAATACTGAAAAAACTCTTTGAAAGACGAATTAACACATGGTGCCTTGCTACTGAACACAAAATGGTTATCTTAGCTGGATGCAAAATGTGAACAATGTGTGAAAATGTCATGTGATATCAAGCCAAATTAGCAAGATGTGCAGTATTCAGGCAATTAAACCTATAGATTGCCTGCAGACACAGAAACAGGTAGGTATAGACTGAATACTTACATTGAATGCAGCAGATGATATTAGGTCTGTAAGAATAATCAAGAAAAGAATAGAACCATACAAGGAAGACATGAAAAAAAATGTGAATTCAGTAATCCTTAGTTCTCCACCTCCAATTCCAAGTTGTCTTTTATGGCACTTGTACTTGATGGCAATTGTTTTGTTGGCCATGCGTTTTTCTGTGTGCAGAAATGATCTATTAAAATGTGGATGTCTGTAAATATCGAATTTCTGTGTTTCCTATAATACAGTTTATTTACATGTTCATATTGATCACTGTTGCAGTATCTATGTAGGTTATATCCTGTCGTGGATATAACAGCTGCCAGAATCCAAAGTTTCAGGGCACCTTCAACACACCCAAACTCTCAAGCCGCTCAAGATGAGCTGACTGAAAGACATGTTTTGATCCAAAGCACTTCAGATCTTTCCTGCTGCCAAAGCCTACACTCTTTCTGAGGCTTTAGAGGATCGACAGACGGCCTATGCTTTCCTTTTCTGGGCAGGGAAATTTCCTTTGGTGAAGAAAAAAACAACTTCCTTTTTCTTATATCTGAAAGCTAAGAATGTTGTGTTTAACAGACTGTCTCAAGACTGTAATGTACTTTTAAATGGAGCACTCTTTTTTTGTCATTTTCAAAGTAGTGTAAAGTAAGTGATGACATATTTTCTAAGGAGAATTGTTTAATTTTCTGTTGTGGAGCTGCCATAGTGTTTTAAAAATGCTTTTTACTGTGTCTTTCCTGTCAAAAGAAGTAACATTTGTGGACTGGTACTTTTACTGTATCTGCTTCTTGTTTTCCCTGGGAAAGAGATAGATTGTCAGTCCTGTCAGAAGAAGGAAAAGTTAAGCAAAACCCCTATGGACAAAAGGTTAGCCACATCCTCTGAATCTGCAGGAGTCCTCCCAGTGGGCAAGAGAGAGCCATTCTTGTCAGTCCCGGGATAGGGAACAAGAAAGCATTCTCTGCTGTGTCAGAAGCTTTGCCTATCTCAGCAGGAGCAGTGGATGCCATTAGTAACACACCTGCCCCTATTTTTCCTGTCAACAAGAAATGCAAAACCAAACATGTATCTACTCTTCCTCACATTTCTTTGGAAAGGAGTAGTTTACTGGGATTGGCTTGGGGTTTAATTCAGCTATCAATCTCTTTGTAGAGAGTTTCTAGTAAAAGAAGAGTGATGCCTCTTTACCATCATTGTGGACTTCTTCAAGTAGACCTCTTCCCCTCCTCTCTATCTAATCAAATGGCCAAATTCTGTTTCAGGGTTCCATGCATGAAGGTCTGAAAGACAGATGTCTTTTCTTTTCTTTGGACAGAAATGTTTCTGTATGCTTTTCCACCCTTTCCACTAATTTCTATGGTACTTCTGAAGATTCGGAAGGAATTCCCCCAATATCATTGTGGTGACTCCCTTCTGACCAGGGCAACCATCCTATTCCCTTCTTTAGGAATTGGCCAGGGGCAATTACCAAAAGTTTTTTTTTCGCAGAATGGTTCTACTCACAAAAGAACAGGGTTGTTTGGTACATCCTGACATCGATCATCTTCACTTGACTGCCTGAATGACAGGGCCTTAATTTCTTTAAGGCACCAGTTCACTAAGGACATGCAGCAGGTACTAATGGAGGCAAAAAAGCCTGCTACTAGAAAATCATATATTAGCAAATAGAAAAGGATGTTTTAGTTGTTGCAAACAACATAACTAGCACCCATGAAACGTAAGTTCTCTGGTTTTACAGTATTTGTGAGAGTTACTATCCTACGGCCTTTCTTATTCTCTATTAAGGGTCACTTACTGGCCATTTTAGGATGTCTACCCATGGATCCTCCTCTTTCAATGCAGTCTCATGTCAAAATCTTCTTGAAAGGGGTTTAGCATAAGAGGCCTCCAAGTAAAGTGATGGACCCTCTTTGGGATCTTAATTTTGCATTAGAGAAGCAACTTCCTCCATTTGGACCATCTTATCTGGCCAACTTGAGTTTCTTAACATGGAAAACCATTTTACTGATTGCTCTAACCTTTGCAAGGGTATCTGAGTTGCAAGCTGTTATTTTGAGTGAAACCTACCTCGTTTTCCATAGGGACAGGATTTCCTTCAGTACTAATCCTGCTCCTATGACTAACGTGCTATCCACATTTATTTTAAGCCAAACTACCAGTCTCTTCATTTTCTGTCCCAAATCTAAAAATGAGGGTTCCATCTTAGCAGAACTAAATCTTTTAAATCTTCAGAACAATTGTTCATTTCTTGTGAAGGCAGGAAGGGACAACCTATGTCAAAACAGAAGCCTTCTAAATGATTGTCTAAGGTGATTGCATTTTCTTATACTGATCATGACAAATCCATTTCTGTCAGCTCAAGACCCATTTTACAAGGGCCTTGGCTTCATCTATGTCTTTTTGTATAGGGTTGGATCTTAGAGGTTTAGTAGAAGTTGCTACATGGTCCTTTGTACCCAGCTTTACAAAGCAGTTTAAGCTCTATTCCTTCTCTATGTGTATCATGATTTGCTAGTGACCATTCTGCAGGAGCTCATGGACCCTCCTCTTTCCTCCTCTCAAATATGGTTAGCTCTGGTAAGTTACCCTTACACTAAGGCTACTGCAGCAGTGATCGATATGAAGAACATAGTACAGTTGTATAAGCTGAACTTACCATAACAGATGTTCGAATGAATGCTGCTGAAAGTAGCTGCTCCCTCCACCACTCCCTTGTTCGAGTGTGTGTGTGTGTGTGTGTGTGTGTGTGTGTGTGTGTGTGTGTGTGTGTGTGTGTGTGTGTGTGTGTGTGTGTGTGTGTGTGTGTGTGTGTGTGTGTGTGTGTGTGTGTGTGTGTGTGTGTGTGTGTGTGTTTTTTTGCAGGGTGTAGAGACTTATTTTTGTTATTCCTGCCACTGTCCTTTTAGGATTCAGCTTCTCTCACTCTGCTAGCAGGAAAGGTCTAAAGGGCTTTGCACCCAAACTTGTATTTAAGTCTGCTTATCTCGAACTATTTGACAGCTTAGGTGCATGGAATGTGCCCTAAAGCTTTGGAAGCTGGCCGGCTGTAATATCCTTGGCAGGATATAACTCATATAGCTAAGGCTACCGTAGTAGTAATCATTTGAACATCAACTGTATTTTACTTGCATACTTATTTATTTATCTATGCATATTTGCATATATGTATGTATGTATGTGTTTCTTAATCAGTTAAGTGAAATAAACGATAGAACTTTGTCTGCCATGATCTATTCTATAGGCACACATAACTGTAACACTGAGAAAACTGACAGTATAATAACTTTCTTTTATACCTTGCTTTGTTTAATTAAGAATCGTTAAAAGAGATCCTTTATACTCTGCCCCTTCTCAACAGTTAAAAAAGATGCATGATGATATGAAGTTGTACTTGAAGTGCTATCTTCCTGAGAGCTAATTAAAGAAGCAGAATTTTTAAAATGGTTGGAAATACTTCATTTATCTACATTGATAAGTAGAGTGATAGTAGTTTGGGGTTTCATGATTTGTCATGAGAATGTAGCTTAATGTTTGTGGAGAGCTGTTGAGGATTTCTGAGAGTACTTTTATTGTATTTTTTTTACTTGACTTTATTTGCATTTCAAGCAACATAAAATGACAAACAATGAAAGGTTTGAGAGAGATAGTGTGTGAAAGTAAAACAGTTAAAAGATAAACATCAGCAAGAAAAAAAAAACATTCAAACAACTATACGCATCTTTTAATGCTAAATATTAATATTAGAAGTATCAAAAATAAAATACCTGAACTCCAGGCCACAATAGCACACTACTCCCCAGACATAGCTGTTTTAACAGAAACCTGGCTAAATAAAAACATAGCTAACTCGGAAGTTCTCCCTACCGGCTACAGTATCATTAGACAAGACAGACCACTTCGTAAAGGGGGTGGAACTGCCTTACTGTACAAGTCAAACTTAACTGTCTGTCAATTACCAAACTCCTACCCCTCCCCCAATAATTAGGACATATTTATCTCACAACTTCAACTTCACCCTAAAAAGGTCATCACCACAATTGTGATCTATATTCCACCTGGTAATACACCTGCTAGCTTGGAAGACTTCTTATCCTGGTGATCTTCCACATACTCACAAGAAACCCTTATTCTGGGGGACTTCAACCTAGATCGGTTCACCTGTATATCAGAACCACCAAGTAATCTAATAAATCTCCATGGCTACCAGCAGGTAGTCCAAATTCCAACTAGATGTGATAAAAAATCCTTGACTGGGTCCTAACTAACAACCCCACATTGTACCCTCACACAGGCAGTCTCCCAGACACCTTAAGTGGCCACAACATAATATACTTTATGCATAGTAGAACAAGCATATGCAAAACCACTAACTATATATCCACTAGAAACACAAAAAAAATTCTCTCCTGAGGTCCTCAACATTTTACTCTGTAACTGTGACTGGACCCCCCCCCCCTAAAAACCCCTCCCACTTGACCAGGCTGTAGCATATTTCAACAAAACATTTCTACAACTCCTAGACACTGTCGCTCCATTGTGCAAAATCAAGGTTAGAACCTCTACAAACCCCTGGCTCAGTAAAGAACCGAACAAATCCTCAAGTCCAGAGACACTGCCTGGCGTTACTATCAAAAAAGCAAAGAAACACAAAGCCTAACTAAGTACCAAGAACTGCGCAACCATGCAAGAAAATGCATTAGGCTGGACAAAAAATCCTACTACACAACATTACAAACTAAATACCAACACAACCCACAAAAATTTTGGAAAAATGTAAACCAGCTACTAAAATCCACCCAAAAGGCTACCCCAAAACCAACCACCCCTGACACTAAAGTTCCCATCGAAACACAATTCAGCTCCCACTTTGTGAACTCAATTCTATCCTTAGTATCACAGGACAGTTCCTTCCTCACTATCCCCCCCAACACAAATAACACTAATACAAGCTTTACCCTCAAAACAGTTTCCACCACTTCAATCAAAAGCATGCTATCCAAACTAAAAACCTCATCAACAGCAGCCGACCTACTCCCCAGCTATTTCTTGAAACTCACAGCAGATGCTATTGCTATCCCAGTCTCCACTCTCATAAACAGATCAACTGTTGAAAACTATGTGCCCAAACTCTGGAAAATATCCTATGTTACACTGATACATAAAGGTGGGACCTCCACTGAACTTAATAACTACAGACCCATTGCTTTACTCTCCCCCCCTGGCCAAAATCCTAGAAAAATGCATCCATACCCAGATGCTAAACAATCTCCTAGACAGCAACATCCTGTCACCTACTCAGCATGGTTTCAGACCTGCCCATAGTACCACTACAGCCCTCCTCTGCTTCACAGACACAGTAAACCATCTCAACTATGAAGGCCTACAAGTGTCAACTCTTTTTTTGGATATGTCCAAAGCATTTGACACAGTCTCACACCAAATCCTGCTAAACAAACTAAACCAATATCTATCAAATTCCACTCTTACCTGATTCCAAAGCTACTTAATTGACAGGTACCAAGCTGTGAAATGGGAAAATTCTCTCTCTCCTCAGCTGCCCATAACTATAGGAGTCCCACAGGGTTCCATCTTAGGACCACTACTATTCACAGTCTTCAGAAATGACCTCCATACCTTCACACAGCATGCATCTATAATTCAGTATGCAGATGACACTACCTTAATCTGTGCTGCACAAAACATTCCCACACTCCTGCAAACAACTCAACTAGCATTCTCTGACGTTGAAAACTACCTTACCAAAGCCCAACTTCTCCTCAATCCAAATAAAACTCATCTTATGATTATAACCAGTTCCAACAAAAACACTAACAGTCAATTCACTATCTACTCCACTAATGCTACTCCAATTGCTCCAGTGGCACAGGCTAAGCTATTGGGAATAACCATAGACTCACACCTAAAATTTGATAGTCATCTCAACTTAACTATTAAAAACGTACATGCCAAACTGGGGTTGCTCTACCGTATCAAACCATTTCTTACCAACAACACAAGATCAGCCATTGCTCGCTCCCAACTTCTATCCACCCTACTCTATGCATCTCCCATTCTGACTAATCTCAACAAAACTGAACTAAGCAAAATGGAAGCCTGCTATAACAGAATTGCCGGCTTTGCTGCAAATTGCTCATATAGAACTCATCACTGTACTGCTTTGAGACAGCTCCACTGGCTTGAACTGCCCAATCTCCTAACCTACAATCAGCTCTGCCTCTGTCATTCTATCTATTACCTCCCCAATAAGTGTCCTGCCCTCAAAAACCTAGTACAACATCACTCAGCCAAAAGGCCTCTTAGATCATCAAGCAAACTACTACTAGAAGGCACCAACAGCTACAATAGCTTTGGAGATGCACTATATAGTAGTTCAGTGGCTAAGAAATGGAACTCTGTCCCTACAAGCATTCAAAACACATCATCCAAAGCCTCCTTTAAAGACCTCATCAGGCAACATCTCAAGGAAAGTTGGCAGTGCCATGATTGCTCCCCAGGCTAGTGAAAGCGGATAACACATACATACAAAATCTAGAGCACTTGATAATAGTTTTCAATCTTACTCACAAACACTGGCTAATCTACAATGTATGTACTGTAGCTGTGTACTATGTATGTATTCTACCTATGTTCCAAATTTCAGCTGTACACCACAAATCTATTAATTACCTTTATTTTTAAAATTAATATTTTTTTGTTTATTCTCTCCACTGTAACTGTTTATGTACCGCATACCACTGTAAAAACATGTCTCCTGTAATTTGTGTGTATACTGATCCTGTCTAAATAACTAAATGTTTCTGTAATTTTTCTTTGTGGAGTTTTTCTCCTCGGGCCTCTGCTGAAAAAGGGCCTTTTCAGCTCAGTCAGACACCCCCGGTTAACAAATGTAAAATAAATAAATCAAATAAATGTACATTAAATGTATTGCGCAGTACCACAAAATAGTTATTACAATACATTTCCTAATGGAGAAATCTTGCATAACGGTGACCTGACTGAGCCTTAACAAGAGACAATAATTATCATCGCAGTGTACATAATTATTCAATCCAATTCATCCATGCATCCATCCACCAACTCCTTTCCCATTTTTGCTTATGGGGTCGGGTTTCACTTCGACAGTGACAATCATCTAGAGCCATGGTTCACATTACCAGGTGGCTAGCCCTGCTGCAGCTCTTCTTCCACACTATAGACTCACACCTATGGCCAATTTAGAGTGTCCGGTCCATTTACTGTATGTCTTTGGAATGTGGGAGGTATCCAAAGTACCTGGAGAAAACCCATACAAACACAGTGATGCCATGCAGACTCCACACAGAAGGTACCCCATCTGAGACTCAAACTAGAGAACCTCTTGCTGTGAGGTGACAGTGCTATCCACAGTGCCACTGTGCTGCCCCACACACACTTAATCAATACCTATATGGTTCTAAGAAGCATTGTCAGTCACCAAGAAGACTCGGAGGAACTGTCTTCTTTTAGGGAGTACAACATATTGTCTATGTGCTGTAGGAAACTAACTACTGCTGAGGTTGACAGAGATCCTTCTTTACCCCACCCCAAGAACTGCATTATTTATAAGTTCTTGAAGAATAAGCCAGGCTGGGATGCACAGGTTTCATTGGGATGTTTCTATCAAAATATAACACCTTTCAAAGGAAATTATAATCTGCACCACCACTACCATGTACCGTGATTGTCTGCCTATCCTACCCAGGATGGATAGTCTCCACCCCCATTGATAAAATTTAGCAACATAAGCTAGAGTACAGCAAACCTCAAGCTTAGGGTGAATGCCAAATATCCAAAATTCCCAGGTTAGGGGCACATTCAATCAGAAGATGCTTCCAATAAATTCTAGTTTTATGGCAATCCCAGAACATGAGGATATTACCCATCCCATCAGTTTCTATTATGCATCATTCCTGTTCTCCATTGTCTATTTTAACAATAACCAATGAGTGGCTGTGATATATTGAAGATTTACCCATGGTTGGTGTTGTTTAAGTAAAGCCTGATTAATTAAACAAAAGCAACCATGGGTAAATCTTCAATATACCCATACCCACTCATCGGTTCTTGTTATTACATAATGACATTATTTAAGAAATAAAGTACTTACTTTTCTTAAATAATGTTATTGTATGATAGTGCCTTGACGTTCTTCTACATTGTTTCCACATACTTCTGCTTTGTTGATGTACTGCACATGTGTGTGGGACGTACGTTCACATACCTATGCAGTATATTAGTACTTTGGAAACCAAGCAATGAAGAAAGGAAGATCTCTGCTGTTTAAAAAAACCTGTGAAATGAGGACAGTTTAGTGGTATGAGAGAGACATGCCAAAAATACAAGGAAACTCAGGAAGGGTTCTTTAGTTTTGCATAACGTACCTGATTTGCCATGTATTTTCTCTGACTTCCATACCTCTTAGAAAGCATATATTAATAGAAGAAAGTTTGGTTGGACTTCGGTAGTCAGACATTTTTTCTGTTGGTATATGCTCGATTTTACAATGGGAATGCTGTTGGGTTTACCAATCAGTGTGCACTTTTTTTTAATACTAATGACCAGCCATTGCATAATTGGTACTATTTACCACCAAAATAAGATTCTTAACTGTTGATTTTGGTACCACATTCATTTACTAGGCTTGCTGATGGCCCTCCCAACCTGTTTCCACTAATTTATACTAAATATTACTTTCTCTCGCACCCTCCATCTACTCATCACTAGGCATCTTACAGTAGTAGCATTTGCCCCCCGGAGCTCTATATATTGACTCCACTCTACCTTTCTGAATACTGTTCTGTCTTGCATGGAAACCTGATGAGATCAAATTTGATGGATTTGGGAATAATGTAGACCATTTGGAGTTATCGAAGGTGAACATATAATTAAATTTTCGTAGACTTTTTAAGTATGGTGGATTGTTTCAGTCCAGAGGTTGCAACCATTCTTTAATGCCTGCCTAGGAAATCTACCTATTACCTGACTAGCTTCTGGATGATGTTATTTCTGACTAGCTTCTGGATGATGCCAAACTTATTCTATTTGTCTCCTACACCAAACTAGGCCACTTATTTCATGGCTTCCAGAGTATATATAATTCACCCACTCCTGATGACCTAGCCCCCAGAAACACACGTTATTGAGTTTAGTAGAAATTATATAGTTTATATAGTTTATGATGATTTTTTACAATAAAATGGATATATGGAAGGCTGCTACATATTGAACAAGGTGTGGAAGTCATAGGCCACCATAAATCCTCAGAAGGTAAGCAATGGCGGGACAGAGATCCTTCTTTACCCCATCCCAAGAACTGCATTATTTATAAGTTCTTGAAGAATAAGCCAGGCTGGGATGCACAGGTTTCATTGGGATGTTTCTATCAAAATATAACACCTTTCAAAGGAAATTATAATCTGCACCACCACTACCATGTACCGTGATTGTCTGAAAGTGTGAAACATGAAATATAAAGCTCTAGACTCCAGAGACTGATTCCTTAAAGTTAGTCTCCAACTGTATCTTAGCATATTCAGTTAAATTTCAATTCCAAACAAGTGGCCTCTTGTACACTTCGTAGTGTTCAGCCTTGAAGTGCATTGATCCCCTTCCACACACTTTTAATTATGACTGTCTTTGATAAATTACTGATCAGCCTTGAAACCTTCTCGTAATCATGAAAGATGGCTAAGCTCATGTAAAAATTGCCAGTAAATTTGTACTTAGGAGAACACAGACATCAGGCAACAAAAGGAAGGAATTGTTAGAGCCATCCAGTGCACTTTATACTTCCACAATCTGTCTCACTCTAAATCCTAACTCCTATATAATCAGAAGAAAAAACACCCAAAGACAGTGGACAAGCTTCTTTGCTGTCTCTGCCTATCCTACCCAGGATGGATAGTCTCCACCCCCATTGATAAAGACTCTAAATGAAGGAAAATATATAATTTCCTAATTCAGCCTGAAAACTGAGCAACACAGTTTCTTTGTTGGCGGACTTGAAATAAAAAATCCCATTTTCTCCAAACCAAATGCCTTTCTAATATCAAACAGAACAGTGAAAACTTTCTAACTGACTGGCTTCGTTAGAGCAAGAAGGATGCCAAAGCATAACGGTTATCCAATACCGCTGCTCTGCCTTAGACACATCCACTTTACTGTTGCCATACTAAATGTGTTAGTACCTCATATAACCTAAGATCCAAATTGTTAGCAAAAATGTTTGTATATGTATTTTTTTAAGCAAGATAGGAGAGAACTTTACTGTTGAGGAAATTTCCTCCTTCAGCTTGGGGATAACAGTAGCAACCATCTGGTTAATGTCCTCACACCTTGCTAGCATGAGGCAAACAAAATTGTATACTCTTGCCAACACTTCCCAAACACTCCCCATCCATCTATTCCAGCAGCATCGTCTGACTCCACATGAGCTATTGCTCTACCAACCACCCCAGTGCAGTAGCTTCATTTGAATCGATTTGCTCTTCATGTTTGACCATTCTGTTTGGGAATATAGAAAGTCTGGTTATGTAATACAGTCTTTGTGGGTTGATCTATATAAAGTAGTGTAGTAATCAAGAAAGGCTTTTCTTAGTTACTTATCACTGGAAATGAACCTCCCAGCTTCTGTTTTAATCATCACTAAGCTGGGCCTGGTAACCTGATGTTTAAAAAGCCATGATAGGTCCCCTCTCTCCTCAGCCACCACAACTGACATTCCTATGAAGCCATGCTTTGGTTTGAGATATCTCTCTCATTTTGGTTTCAGTTATGATGGCCATTTCTAAGTCATGAAGGTCCTCCTTACCACCTTCCTATATTAGCCTTCACTGAATCTGAATAAGCTGTCAGTTCTTTTGGCCTTTTAACCCTCTCTGTTCCTCTTTCTCAAACTTCCAGCTTCCACGCTGTCTACCCCTATGGATGCTTTGTGCCATTGAGAGGACTGTTTCAGGTTCATAGGTTGGTACTAGGCTATCGGCCATAGCGCCTATACAAGCCTAACCATAACAATTCCTTCACTATTTCTTCCCACAGTATTTACTTCCCTTGAACCCTGTCTAGCAGGGTGACTGATGTGATCCCTGGGGTGAATTTCCTATCTCCTATCCAATCATCAAGGTTCCTTTTGAAGAGGGCCAAAAAGGCGCTCTGCTTGACATGTATGGGCAATCTATTCCAGAGTATGGGGAGTCTCTGGGTCAGGAACCTATCCCTCCAGCATGTCTTGTTCATTGTGATGACAAGGTTTAGATCCCTGGAGCATGTATCTCTGAGGGATTGGGATTTCTTTAAGTGTAGCATGTCCAACAGCTCTGGGTTTGACATGGCCTTGTATGTTAAGCAGAGATCGCCTCTGAGTAGACGATATGTGACAGAGTATAGGTGGAGTTTTTTTAGATGGTCAGCATAGGGCATCTGCTTTAGGCCTGTGATTCTTTTAGTGAGGTATTTCTGTGGCCTTTCCAGTTGTTGCAGATGTCTTGAAAGGTACATACCAAATGGGGCAATGTATTCTATAATGGGTCTAATGAGGAATGCGTACAGTGGGACAATGACCTCCTTTTTTCTGGATGAAAAGCCTTTAGTGATGAAGTGTGCCACATTTCCTGACTGTTGTGACAATGTGGTTATCAAAGATGAGACCACTGTCCACCTGTGTCCCTAAGTCATTTATCACACTTTCAGTGTTTAGTGTACTGCCACCTATGTGGTAATTCACTGGTACATGTTTTTTTCCCAAAGGGAATGACTATACATTTCTTGGCAATGAGCATGAGCCCATGGCTCTGGCACCAAGCATCTGTTTCTGTAAGGCCCTTTTGTAGAGTATTCACATCATTTGTGGATTCAGTAATGGCTCCCAGTTTGCAGTCATCTGCAAACTTTGTTAGCTAGAGTCCCTTAGTGTTTGCCTCTACTTCAGAGAAGCAGATGTCAAACAAGAGCGTTCCCAGGACTGAGTCCTGAGGTACTCCACTTGTCACTTGTCTGGAGCTGGATTTGGAGTTGGCTCCTTTTACAGTGTGGGTTCTGTCAGTAAGCCATTTGGCAACCCATTGAGTGAGGTAGGGATAAATGCCCAGCTTAGTATGTTTATCTATGATTCCAGAGTGGGGGGTGGTGTCAAAGGCCTTGATGAGGTCCAAATAGGCTGTGTGGATGACCTTACCCTTGTCCATGGCTCTGGAGACTGATTTGAAGAAGTCAGTCAGGTTCAGGAGACAAGATCGGCCCTTCATGAACCCAAACTGCATGGGGTCCAGTGTTTGAAGGTTGCCAATGTCTTTGTTTATAAGTTCCATGATAATGCATTCCATGGCCTTGTAGATCAGGCTCGTCAGACTGATGGGGCAGTAGATCCCAGAATCCAAGGTGGATCACCCCTTGTGGAGTGGGATAACTGTAGCTGTGTGCCACTCAGTCGGCATGAAGCCTGAGGTGAGGCTATGATTAAACATGACACTTAGGTGAGGTGCCAGTTCATTTTGTAATTCATGTAGTACACAGCCTGGGATGTCGTCTGGTCCCATGGATGCCTTATTCTTAGCTTTGGATAGTGCGTTTTTTTACCTGTGTGGCCATTATTACTGGAATTTGGCATTCTTTCTGTATTGAGATGGGCCCTTTAGGGGTGAGAGAGGGGTGAAGTTTGCACTGAATCAATCTGCCAGGATATTGGCAATATCCTTGGAATCAGTATATTTAATGCCATTCTGTTGTAGCTCAGAGCAGATCTGAGCATTTGTTGTCTTTGGAATCTTTGGCAATTTTATTTTCATAACTAGCTTTGGAGGATTTTATGAGGGATCTTAGCTTCTTACTAAGGCTGGTAAGGCAGTTTTTTGAATCCTGGGATTTTCCTCTTTTCTGCAACAGTTTCTTCCTTTTGTTGTAAAGTTTGTTTATGGCAAGGGACCACCAGATTGGCTTCCTTTTTTGGAGGAGAGCATCTTGGTTCTATTGGGGATGGAACAATTCATGCATGAGTGGATGTGCTCATACAGTGCCTTAGTGTAGGATTCAGCAGTCAAAATTTCAGTTCCTATCTGCATAGGTGTCATGAAGTTTGTCACTTCTGACTTGAGTTGCATGAAGTTGGTGTTGGAGAAGTTTATTGCAGAGCTTTCCTTACTGGGGGGTGGGAGTGGGATGTGGATGTTAAGGGTGATTAACTTATGGTCAGAAAAGGCCAAAGAGGGGGTGACCATAGGTGTGGAGCATCGATTTCCCATGTTGGTAATGACCAGGTCTAGGATATTGGAGCCCCTGCTGGAACTAAGGATTAGTTAATCCAGGGCGTTGGAATTTATGAATTCCAAGAACTGTTGGGCAAAGGTGTTGTTACACGAGTAGTTTTCCTAGTTAATGGCAGGGTAGTTGAAATCACCCAATATTAGGGTATTTGGTTGTATCTTAATATTTTCCAGTATGTTTAGAAAGGTGTAATGATAATCTTGGGGCATGGTGGTGGATCTGTAGCGAGCTAAAGTTTGGATTTCAGTCTTACATAGTGTTAGCTGCACCTGAAGAATTTCAGACGCATTGTGTTTGGCAGCTAGCCTGGTGTTGTGAATATCCTTGGTGAATATGGACACTCCTCCACCTTTAGTGTTTCGGTCCTGGTTTGGTGGCCGAAAAGTGTGGTAAGAGTTATAGCCTGGTATTGAGGGGTGCTCTCTGGAGCCTTGAATCAGGTCTCAGTTACTGCACAGATATCGATGTTCTCCATTTTTAGGAGTGCCTCGAGAGAGTGCATTTTGAGGTTTAGACTTCTAGCATTGAGTAGCATTACCTTCAAATTTTGCATGCTTGTACCTGTTACAGTGGTGATTTTGTCCTTTGAACTTTGCCTAAAAAAGGCACTATTGGGGTGGCAAGAGCCTTAGCCAATAACTTGAACCCCAGGGGCAACAGGTGCAGACCATCTCTGGCAAAGCATCGGGGTCTGTTGAAAGCATTAGGCCTCGGCTTTCCTCCATAGTGTTTGGCCTGTATTTCTTATAAATCAGTATTTTTCTTGTCTTGAGTTTTTATTAACAGATTAATAAAGATACCTGAAGTCCATTTTAATGCCATCCTTAGATAAGTTCCCTTTTCTAAAAGTATACTTGGACAGTACATTTTTGAAATACTCATCCACTTACCTACTGTATGGAAAATGTATATATTTATACCAATACTCTCTGGAGGCACATACTAAGACATTTTCTTAAATGATTCCCGTGCTCTTCAAGTTGTAAAGGTAAATATTTTTTTCATCAAGATATGGACTCTGGACTCTGTGTAAATGCAGACTGATAAGTCTTAATAAGTATGGATGTCAAGGTGGGACTGATTATTTTACCAAGTATATGGCAGAACTACTTAACATCTGCTAATAACCATTTTCCCACTGCATATTTTTCAAAAATGTTAATGTCCATCACTGTCTCAACAAGTTTTCTGTCTTTGCATTTGAGGTGGGTTTGCAGATTTTTCTTGTCTGATCTCAAAACTTAAGAAATGAAGTCTGATGCCTCTACTACAATACTAATATTAGAGTCAAAGGAATTTTACAACAGTGGCAAGTCAGGCTTCGTGTTTCTTTATTTTATTTAGCCTAACAGTGAAACTATTTTGCCATTTGCAGTTGTTTAGCTCAGGAAACAGTGTAAATAATATGACAGACTGCCAAGGTTTTTAAATGGTAATGAATGCAGGCTGTATGCTGTGAAATTAATTATCTTATAATATAGTTAGTTTATTGGGCCTTTAGAGGAGGGGGAAATCATTGACTGAATCAAATCATATATTCACTTTTGCTATGATTTTGCAGATAAATCAGTCAAGGTTTTAACATACAGTTACTATACAGTTTTACATAGCTTGTCTATTGACTAAGGGACACCAGTTAATGAATGAAAAATCTGAACAACTTTAATGAGTGAAAAGAGTAAATAATCTGATGCTTGTTGGTGTAGCTGTTATCTTTAACACGAGACACAGTTCTGCAGTGGCACATTCCTATAATAGCTGCACTCTCTTACTTAGTGCTTCTGATGGAGCCACAAAAACAGCAGAAAACTTGAATTCAGTTCCTTATAACATACTTCCTTCCTTATGACTTGAGTATAATTGGCAGCATCACTTACTGCCATCTAATAGGTTCATAGGTTCATACTAGGCTATCTGCCCAAGGGCATTTATAAGCCTAGCCCATAGTTATTTGGCTTTCGCCACCCCTTTAGTGTGAATAAAACTATGCCTATTATTTTGCTGTGCCTCTGTCAAGCAGTGACACTGAAGTAATCCCTGGGGTATATCTGCGATCTCCCATCCATTGGTCAAGATTCCTCTTGAACAAGGCCAGCGAGGTGCTCTGCCTCACATGTACTGGGATTTTGTTCCACAGCATAGGGAGTCTCTGGGTGATGAATCTGTCCCTCCAGCACGTTCTATTAATAACCGTGTCAAGGTTTAAGTCTCCGCCCTTGTGGTTCTGAGGGATCTAGATTTTTGAGGTGAAGCATATTCATCAAATCAGGGTTTGACATGGCCTTATATGTCAGGCACAGGTCACCTCTGAGCAAGCGGTATGAGACTGAATAGAGCTGGAGTTCTTTCAGTCGGGCAGCATAAGACATATTTTGAGACCCTTTATCCTTTTGGTGAGGAACTTTTGGGGCCTTTCCAGCTGCTGCAGGTGTCGGGTCAGATACATTCGAATGGGGCATTGTACTCAATCATAGGTCTAATGAGTGATGAGTACAGGGGGATGATGACCTCCCTTGATCTAGATGTGAATCCCTTCATGATCAGGTGGGCAATGTAGAAGGTTTTCCTAACTAATTTAGCAACATGAGTGTCAAGCGAAGGCTACTGTCAACCTGGGTCCCCAGATCCCTAATAACTTCTTCTGTGCTCAGTGGATTGCCACCTATATGGTAGCTAGGGGTAACCTTGTTTTTCCCGAAGGGTATGACTATGCATTTCTTGGCATTTAACTTTAGGCCATGGCTCTGGCACCAGTTATCCATTTCTGTGAGGCCCTTCTGAAGGATATCTGTGTCAGATGTGTTTTCGACTATGGCCAGTTTGCAGTCATCTGCAAACTTTGTCAGCCATAACCCTCCTGTGTTTGCTTGTACTTCAGAAAAGTAGATGCCGAACAAGAGTGGACCCAGGACTGAGCCCTGTGGGACACCACTTGTGACAGGCTTTGAGTCTGACATGGCTCCAGCAACTCTGACCCTGTGGGTTCTGTCACTTAGCCAGTTTGCAACCCATCTTGTGATGTATGGGTTTACATTCAAGCTGATGAGTTTTTCGATGATACCTGAGTGGGGTATTGTGTCGAAGGCCTTTGCCAGGTCAAGGTAGGCTGTATGGACTGCCTTTCCTCATCAATGGCCTTGGTGACTGTCTCGAAAAAGTCAACCAAGTTTAAAAGGCATGATCTGCCTTTGACAAAGCCAAACTGGTTTGGATCCAAAGTCTGCAAGTTCCCTATGTCTTTATTTATGAGTTCCATTATGATCCTCTCCATGGCTTTGCAGATAAGGCTTGTCAAGCTAATGGGACGGTAATTTCCAGGGTCGGTGGAGGCACCGCCCTTGTGAAGTGGGACCACAGTCGCCGTGCGCCACTCCTTGGGTACGTATCCTGAGGTGAGGCTAAGATTAAACAGCTGTCCTAACTGCGGGTTTAATTCCTCATTGAGTTCGTGGAGCACACAGCCGGGGACACCATCCGGTCCCATGGATGCTGTGTTTTTGCTTTGGAGAGAGCAGTTCTCACCTGGGCGTTGGAGATGTTTGGGGGGCTACAATCCTCTGGTATAGATATCTCTCCTTTTGGGGGGGGGAGAAGTTTGCACTGAACCTGTCAGCCAGTATGTTGGCAATGTGTGTAGGTTCAGTAATCTTCACATCATTTTGAACTAATTCTGAGCATATCTGGGAGTTTCCTCCTAGGTTTCTAACATAGCTAAAGAAGGCCTTATGATTGTCTTTTGAGTCCTTGGCGATTTTTCTCTCAAAATTTGCCTTGGATGATTTTATGAGAGCTCTTAGTTTTTTACTTATAATGATCAAAGGTGTCTTACCTTTCCAGGATTTTGCTCTATCTTGTAGTAGCTTCCTCCTTTTGTTGTAGAGCTTGTTTATGGCTGGGGTCCACCAGACTGGGCGCTTGCCTTTGGTACAAAGAGTCTTAGTTTTGTTTGGGATTGCCTGATCCATGCAGTCCTGTAGGTGCTGGTAGAAGGCATTTGTAAGTGATGTTAAGTTGTCTATCTCGCCTTCATTCTTGCTGGATGGGTTCGGAGCCGACCTCAGCTCCGACTCGGCCACTCTAAAGCTCGAGAGTTGGTTCCACCGGCTCGAGGCTCCCCTTATATCCCACAATGCTAGGCGTGAATTACCTCAGATCCCGTTTGCCGCTACAGCGATCGAGGTGTTTGGTTTCTACCGGCTTCTTGGTGAGTAACTTTGGATTAAAGTTAGTATACTTAAACCCCTTTAATTTTAATTTTAACACTTGTTTCCCTTAGTTTAGTGGATTTCCCCCCCTTTCTCTCTAAAATCCCATTCTTTTTCCACAAGAACTTATAAGTTCTTCCCTCGGGCCTTTAGGCCTTCTTTCTTCCATCCCCTAGTGGTGTGTGTGTGTTTTTTCTCAGAATTTAAAACTTTGGTAGTTTGTTTTATTTTTTGAGTTTAAAATAGGATAGGGTGTAATCAGTGTGTTTGACTGGGTGTGTGTGATTACACTTTTTCTAAAATGTCTAAAGACTCAAAGGTCTCAGGCTTCAAGAAGTGTGACTCGTGCTGTCAGAAAATGTCTCTGACAGACGGTCACACTTCTTGTGTCTTCTGCCTGGGGCCTTTGCACCTGCAGGACTCCTGTGCTGTATGCCACGGCTTCAGCCCTAGGGTCCTGTAGGAAAGAAAAAACAAACTGATTCTGAGAGGTTTACTCAAGCCTGAGGGTTCCCTTACTGTCTCTTCGGGAAAGCCCTCCAAGGCTTCTAGGTCCTCGGCTCCAGCTTCTGAGCCGAGACCTAAGGCTACGAAACCTCCGTCTACATCGGCTCCGGCTGGAGCCGATGAGTCTCAGTCTACAGTTTCTGTGGTTTCCTCGGCTCCGGCTGGAGCCGAGGTATTGGAAATTCCTGTGTCGGTTCCGACCAGACCTTCGGAACCGACATCTAGAAAGAGGTCTAGGTCACCATCCCTTGGCTCCATTCATTCGGCTCCAGCATCTCCTCTGCTGTCTGAACGGAGCCATAGATCTCACTCCTCTAGGTCATCGAGGCTGTCGGACCATGACCTTCAGAGGGTAGTGAGTCGACTTCTTAAGTCCGAGGCACTGGCCCAAATGCTTCAGAGCCCGACTCATCAGTCGATGCCTGCCCCTGTCCCTCATTATGTTCCTCCTCCGACTCCATTGAGCTCGGAGCCGGGGCATTTCGGAACCGAGACTGTGGTAGCGTCGGAGCCGATACAATTGTCTTCGGCTCCATCGTCGGCTCCGATTTCTTCCTTAGAGGAATCTCGGCGCCGGACTTCCATCGTCGGCTCCAAGGGGGTGAGTGGCATCGGACTCTTGTCCGACCCCGCTCTCCCTCTCGGGGCTTCGGCGCTGGTGAGTTCGGCTCCGACATCGGCCTCGGAGCCATCACTGTCAGTGCCGAGGGAGGTTTTTAGCTTTTCGGAGCGGGGACCTCTGGCTCTGCCTGACAGGGGTGCGTTCAAGGTCATGCGGAGTGTGTTAGAACCTGGTTCTACTCCACAGTCGGCTCCGTCCGCCCCTCCCTCTTCGGTGCCTCAGGTCAAGTCGACTCACTCCCTTATCCCGGACTGCAGAGAGCCAGCTCCTCAGGAATCCCCTGTGGGGATCTCATCTCTTCCGAGACCTCTCCTGATTTGGCAGAAGAGCCCCCTCGGAAGAGAAAGTGTAAGAGGAAACACATAGACTCACCTGAGTCCGTCACGTCTGACACAGATTTAGAGGATTCCGAGGGTTCCCCCCGTTCCCCTTCTGAAGATGTCTCATTTGCAGACATTCTAGAAATCCTTAAGCAGAGGGGAAATTGGCCAGCCCTCAACCCTTCGGAGGATGAATCTGTGTACCTTGAGGCGTTTGGCTCTCGTCCTTCCACCTCCTGGGTGTTTCCCCCCTTTGACCCCCTCATGCAGGTGGTAGCAAAAAAGGCATGGACGGCTCCTGATTCAGTGGACCCCACTCCCAGGAGACCCTCAAAATTCATTACAGCACCAGCAGATAAACAGTTTCTGACAAAAGGAGTTTCTGTGGATGCTATGGTGGTTGCTGCTGCCACTAAGAAGGAACTAGCTGATCCTTCAGTGCCTGTCCATCCACCTAACAAGGAATCTAGGTCCATGGACAGGTACAGGAAGCGGATGTTCTCGTCAGTGACCTTTGCAATGCGTTCGCTGAACTACCTATGCCATTTTACTCGTCTTCAAAGGGACTTGATCAAAGAAGCGAGTGACATGTTGAAGGATCCTACGGCTGCGGGTTTTCAAGACAAGATGAACACTCAGCTGGCTACCCTGAACTCCATAGCTAACTCCTCCATGCGCCTCCTCTCTTATGCGGCTAATGGAGCGAGCAGGGCCGCAGGGACAGGTGTGGCCTTACGTAGGCATGCCTGGATGCAGCTATGCAACTTTGCGGACCCCTTTAAAACGTCATTCACTAATTCCCCGTTTGATGGATCATCTCTTTTTGGTCCTCAAGTGAAAGAAACCTTGACTAGGTGCGAGACAGATGGCAAGACTCTTTCTGCCGTCGGAGTCCGTTTTTCTACTCCTTCTAGGCCTTACCCCAAAGGCCAGAAAAGTGGGAAAATGTGGTTCCGCAAACAATCTCAAGGGACTTCGCCTGACGCACAGAATCGGTTCCCCGCCAGAGGCAGAGGGGGGAACAACAATGATAGACGTCGCCCTAGAGGCAGGGGGGGTCCGCAGAACCAGGGTAATCGAGAAGCCTTCTCTGATAAGCCCTTTCAGCATCCCTGAGGTGTTGCCCGACTGCCCACCTTCGGAGGCAGTCGGGGGAAGATTGTCACTGTACCCAGAAGCCTGGCTATCCCTGACTCAAGACAAATGGGTACAGTCCATCATTTCCGAAGGCTATTCCATTCCCTTTGTTCGCATTCCAAACCAATCAAAAATTCCCTTCCAGATGTTCCACCCGCTCAAAGGGATCTTGCAGCTTTGGAAATTTCAAAGCTGCTTGCAAAAAGAGCAATTCAGCCAGTTCCAGCAGACCAGCAAGGATCCGGAATCTACTCAAGGTTCTTTTTAGTTCCAAAGAAAACAGGGGACTGGAGACCAATTTTGGATCTCAGTATCTTGAACAAGTCAGTCAAGAAAACAAGATTTCGGATGGTCACGCTGCAGTCCATCCTTCCCCTATTGGGAAAAGGAAACTGGATGTGCTCTATAGACCTTCAGGATGCGTACTATCACATAAAAATGAACAGACGCTCCAGAAGATTCCTCCGCTTCAGGCTGGTAACCAGTCATTTTCAATTCAGGGCCCTGCCCTTTGGTCTCACCACTGCCCCGGTGTTTACCAAATGCATGGCAGTGGTAGCTTCTCACCTGAGACGTCAAGGATTCCAGGTGTTTCCATATTTGGACGACTGGCTCCTCACAGCTCCCACCAAGCATCTTCTTCTATTGGCCAGGGACTACACCTTCGCATTTGTCAAAATTTAGGCATTTCAATAAATTGCGAAAAGTCTGTTTTGTCGCCTTGTCGTACTATTACCTTCATAGGCGCAAATCTAGACACAGTCAACATGTCTGCGAGACTAACAGATCAGAGAATAACAGACATACACAAACTGGTCTCGCTCCTCTTCAGCAGCAACAGAATCAAAGCCAGGTTAGTTCTGAAAGTGTTGGGGATTATGGCGGCTGCCATACCTCTGCTTCCATTAGCCAGATTCCACATGAGAATCCTTCAATGGATGCTCTTCACGCAATGGTCATACCAGCAACTTCCGATGTCCCACACCATCATGATTACGCAAACATGCAGAAATCATCTTCTGTGGTGGATGTCTTCCCTCAGCTCTTATTGGGAAGACCCTTTGTCCCTTCCTCCGGTTGCTACTCTGACAACGGACGCCTCCCTGATCAGGTGGGGGGGGGGCATTATCAGGGCAGAACTGTCCAGGGCACATGGCAACCAGACGAATGCCACTTGCACATAAATGTTCTAGAGATGAGAGCAGTGCTTTTAGCGTTGCAAGCCCTTCAAGACTCTCTTCCCTTGGGAACGATAGCAATCCAGACGGACAATATGTCTGTAGTGTGGTATATCAACAAACAAGGCGGAACCAGGTCCTACCCCCTGTGTCGAGAAGCTCTCAGACTGTGGCAATGGGCGATTTCTTCTCAGCGGTTTCTGATAGCAACGCACATCCCCGGGAAGTCCAATCAAATCGCGGACAAGTTGATCAGAGCTATCCTCATGCCTCACGAGTGGTCTCTGAAAGACTCTGTTGTGAGAGAAATTTTTCTCAAGTGGGGTCAGCCTTGCTGCGACCTTTTTGCTACTCCCCAAAACAGCAAGTGCAGAGATTTTTTCACCCTATTCCCTTTACCAGGCCAGCCCAGCAGAGACGCTCTAGTCCAAGTTTGGCCCCGGGGACTTCTGTATGCATTTCCTCCCTTCCCACTAATCTCTCAAGTGATACAGAAAGCTATCGCTCAGAAGGCCTCGTTGATCCTCATTGCTCCTTACTGGCCTCGACAGGTTTGGTTCCCCTTTCTACATCATTTTCTGTTGGAGCGACCTTGGCATCTGGACCTAGTTCCAGATCTTTTGATCCATCAGTCGGGTCAATTTCATCGCTCCCTTCCCTCTCTGAACCTCACTGCTTGGTTCCTCCAATTCCAACTTTAGCCAGGCTTCCTCAAATATCTCACTCTGTCCGAGATATTTTGATAGCTTCCCATAAATCTTCCACTCGAAAGATTTATTTGAGTAAGTGGAAACGTTTCGCCTATTGGGCTCAAGGAAGGGACATAGATCCTTTCACTGCTTCCATCCAAATGGTCCTTGATTTTCTAGCTGAACTCTTCCATGCAGGTTCATCTCCTTCTACTCTTAAAGTTCAATTGGCAGCTATTTCTAACTTTCATGTGGGCATTTCAGAGTCTGCCATAATGTCCCACAAGCTTTGCAAAGCCTTTTTGAAAGGAGTTTTTCTACTCAGACCTCCTATAAGAAATCCTCCTCCTCCTTGGGACCTAAATTTAGTTCTTAGTTCTTTGATTCTTTCCCCTTTCGAACCTGCAGCCTCCTATTCTTTAAAATTGCTATCATGGAAGACACTCTTTCTGGTAGCCATTACTTCAGCTAGAAGAGTTTCAGAACTTCATGCACTCAGCTGTCGACCTCCTTATCTGTTGTTCCATAAGGACAGGGTATCTTCTGAACCAACCCGTCTTTTTACCTAAGATAGCCTCGTCTAACCTAAATCAAAGTATTGACCTTCCTGTATTTTTTCCAGAATATTCTAACAGGTCTGAACAAAAATTGCATTGGCTAGATGTTCATCATCAGTTAAGGTACTATTTGGATAGAACCAAACAATTCAGAAAATCTGACCAGCTGTTTGTCTCTTATGCAGAAGGCAGAAAGGGACTTTCAGTTTCAAAGGTATCATTATCTAGATGGCTAACATCTCTGATTTCCCTTGTTTATGAAATTAGACACCAAAAGCTGCCTAACAAACCTAAAGCCCATTCTACCAGAGCTTTGGCTACTTCTATAGCCTTCCAAGACAGACTGCCTATTGACACCATTTGTGCAGCGGCTACTTGGGCTGCTCCTCACACTTTCATTTCTCATTATAAGTTGGATTTAGCTTCTAGGCATAGAGCTAACTTTGGTTCCACTGTTCTCAAGAGTCTGTTCCATTAGGCCACCCGGGACAAGGTGCTAGGGACGCGGTCCCATCCAGCAAGAATGAAGGTGAGATAGACAACTTAACATATAGAAGTTATGTCCTTACCATAACGTTCCATGTTAGTTGTCTTCTTCTCGCCTTCTTTCTTGCGTCCCACCCTCCTTCCCCCTGGCCTGGACAGACCTAGAGGAGTTTGATTGTGACCTCTCTTTCTACCACCTCTTTGCTATAGGTATATGCTCTGCTGTGCATATTTTCCTAGATCAGGTTTTAGGTCACCTTTCCTTTTCCCCTTTGTTTATAGAGGTGGATTCTCTTTTTCCAGTTTTTCTGGTTATATTATTAGCTGGGCCTAGCTCACAAACGAGATCTGAGGTAATTCACGCCTAGCATTGTGGGATATAAGGGGAGCCTCGAGCCGGTGGAACCAACTCTCGAGCTTTAGAGTGGCCGAGTCGGAGCCGAGGTCGGCTCCGAACCCATCCAGCAAGAAAGAAGGTGAGAAGAAGACAACTAACATGGAACGTTATGGTAAGGACATAACTTCTATATTCAGCGGTTTGAGTAATGTTTACCACTGGCTCAGGGGCCTTAAAGGAGATCACACTAGTTTTTAGAAGTGTGAAGTCGGCTTTTGAGAAGTTTTTCACTGTGGTCTTTTTTATTTCAGGTGGGGGCGGGATGAGGACCTCCAGCGAGATTAGTTTATGATCTGATCTCACCAGTGAGGGGTATACTTCCGGTGTTGAACATTGTGATCCCATGTTCGTGATGATGAGATCAAGTATGTTTTCTCCTCTTGTGGGGACGGTGACTAGTTGTTCCATGGCATTTGAGTTTATGAACTCCAGGAACCTTTGGGCTAGAGTGTTTGGGCTTGAGTAGTGTTCCCAGTCTATATTAGGGTAGTTGAAGTCACCTAGTATGATGGTGTTTGGAGATACATTTATCCCCTCCAATGTTTTCAGGAAGGCCATGTGAGGTTCCTGAGTTTGAGAGGGTGGCCTGTAACATGCTACAAATTGCAGAGCAGTCTTGCCTATGGTTAATTGCACCTGTATGGTCTCCGATGCATCGTGCGTTGCCACCAACCTTGAGGTGTGGGTGTCCTTTATGAATATGGACACCCCCCCCTGGCATTGGCATTTCCAAAGGATGCCATCATGTTTCTTATACCTTCCCCTGCTCAGAGGATATTTGCATTCTCATTATGAAATATAAACTTTTGTTACATTAGCTAATAGTTATGTTAAAATATATTGTCAACTGAGAAAAAGTGAGTTTCTTAGGTTCAATTGCCGATCATTAGCGGACCGGAGTTCCGCTGTGGCGACCCCTAACCGGGAAAAGCCGAAAGACAACAGCAGTGTATGGAATCCTTACATGCTTCCTCAATTCCCTGCTTACTCCTATGTTTCTTGAGAAACTGAAACTGGATCATCCAGTGAAACTGCGTATTTGTCAGAGAGTAAAATAAGTAAATACATTGTTCAGGAAATAGTGCATAGCTTAATTAAACAAAATCGCTTTGGTATTAATACCATGCAGTTTAATTCTAATTTTCCTTCAACATGTAGCATGATGGCAATCATATTAATATAGTTACGTTACTCTTTTGTTACTTAGATCTAGCTTCAATATCAACTTTTTTTTTTAAATATATTCTTTTGAGATGAAATGTAATATATTGTACCAATTTATTTATGGTGAAAATGGAATGTCCTAAAATAAGTTATACATTGCAAAAAAAAAATTAAAAAAATATATATTTTTTAAATTATGAAACACAAAATGATTCTGTAGGAAAGAAATAGTTACGTTTATAAAGGTATTCGACACCCACCCAAAACTGACTCTGTCTTATTTGTATTACTGCATTAAATGTGACAGGAGCATTGTTTTGGCTAAAGATAAGAATACGTCATGTCTTTTGGCAGCTTTACAACAACCTGATATTAAAGAAAAGTACAATAAGCTTGCTACCCTATCAAAGTTATTCAATAATTAGATTTTGAAGGCTGACATTTTAAGAAGCAGTGGCCTCATAGGACTATCGTCAATCATCTATATAGTGAAATAGAAGGTTTGTTGCTAAGGATTATATAAGCATCTCTGTATTGGTGAGTCATGATTACTGTGGACAGAAAATGGAAACTGGAAACTCAGCTAAAGCAACTGCTGTGAAGATGATTGTCATCAGTTCACTATAAATCATCTGTATCATATAAAATATGAGTAAGGACAGGAAAAAAGAAGTCCTGCCTTTTCATATAACAATGTTATCACTGCCAAAGAAGTCATGTAGATACCCTCATTTTCTCAGGGTACGGCAAGGGTGTATGGGAGGGTGTTAGAGAAACACACACATATAAAAACATGTGTGCTTAAACACACTCTAGCACATATGCATGCATACAAAGACAGCACACACACAAACACACGATGCAGTTTCTAAGGCTCACAACTCAGCATGGCAACTACATTGAATATTAACATTTGAAATCAGAACTTTTATCAGGAAATTCATAACATTTGAGTTTGCAGTGAATTTATGGTTTGTTTCTTTTAAAACATTATACAGAAAAAAGCAAGGTGGTTAAAGAGAAGAAACAGATTATTAACTGCAATCCTTTGTGCCGCATACAGTTGAGAGAAGTATTTGCTCTCCATATGGAGGAATAGAGCAGCCTAATTCTTAAATAAATAAAGTATCTGAGAAAAGAAGAGAGAGAGAGAACAAACTGTAGGAAAAGTTTGATTTTCCTAGCTCTGTGATCTCTGTTAATGAAAGAGAGAACACTATATGACATACAAACAGCAGTGACTATGAAAAGGGTAAACGTGATAATAGAGCAAATACACATATGACAGGATCTGTTGTGTTTCCACTGGATATTTACACTGAACATTATAGACCTTTCAACTTCTGACGACCATCACACTTCACATCTTAAAAGACGCAGAAGTGTCTGTTCATTTATACCAACTACCCACTACCATCCTGTGTATTTTTGATTCACTAATAGCATTTTCAACAATGATCCTCATTAAGAAATAAGAGTTATTCATGAATAAACAAAGGCAATAACCCTCTTGTCCTAATAGGCCCTGTATATACTCCATGTATATTCTTCGGATATTGAACAAAACAGTACAATGCTGACTATGTGGATTCAGCACCTTAGCTTCTGTAAATAAAAACAATGGGTACCAATCATATCAGCACTAGGTGAGTGGTCTATAATCCACTTTGGGTGTATCTGCAGGTAACAAATAGAATAGACAGTACTGCAGATAGTGTTCCTGCTGTGCTCTATGTGACCTACAAACTCAATCTGAGTGCAAAGTACACCATGATGTGTACATGTCATAGCCGGTCACAATATGGATGATTCTAGTTAGGATAATATACAGTAGCAAGCCATGAGGTTCAGAGTCATATTACATGTTTTTGTATTCTTATATTTCAAATAACTAGGGATAATTTCAATATTAGTTTTGCGTCATACTCTATTATTGTCATCACAAAGGTGCTGGGTCTTGTTGGTGTATGTATTGAGCTGTAGCGCATAATGCTCTCAGCTTCTTTCTTCCAGAATCAGATGAATCCCGAAGTAATCAGGGAGAATTGGAGACACTTTTTAAAATATTACTGCTGTAAACAAGAGAAGCTGGCAGTGTAATAGAATATGAATTAACACTGATTTACAAATCTGACTGTTGTCATTATTTAAGTGTAATCCACCAGCGTTTTTCCCAGTATTGCCACTTTTAGCAGGGATTAGGAGGACTGGGTGAAGATTCTGAGGCAAAACCGGGGGCTTTTGAGACGTATGGCACTACTGATGTGTGTCGCTGCATTTTCATAGCTTTTATACCACAGCTGTTGCAGTCACCTCAGTTTTATTTCTCCAAGTCTTTTGGGTCTAAGAGCATAATGAGAATTGACTCCATTCCTACGGTATGTTTAAAGTTCATGAAATTAGTATTGTTTCAATCTTTAATGTTAGCCAAAAGTGCTCTTCGCACAGAGCAAACTCCTCCTGCAATTCCTATGGAGTTACATATATTGGTAACACTTCTAAATTCAACTGCAAATTCTTTTTTTTTTGAGACCCATTGCTCCTACTACTACTGGAGCTATCTGGGTATCCTTTTCCCATATTGCCCTTGTTTTTGCCTGCAGATACTAGTATTTTTTTACTTTGAGTCTCTCTGTATGTAAGACACTGTAATCAATGGATGTAATAATTTCAAGGAGCAATGCTACTTTTGTTTTTTGTTTTCTTTTCATGGCCAACTATATCTGATTTTCTTGCATCTATTTCTTTAAAATATTGGTAAAGCGTGATCCTGTGTGATATAAACTTCATCATTCTCTATAGTGCTTTGGGGTTCATGTTCCCAATGCTTCTCAGCTACTTCAGTATCATAATGTTTGCACAACTCCAAATGGACAATTTTTCCACATTATTATGACTTTCAATATACATTAGTGTATCACACCCAGCAACAAGATATGCAACTGTTTCCAGTTCTGTTTTACAGGACCTGCATTTTTCTGTTTTACCCACATGTTCAATGGACTTTGTGAACCAATTTGTACATAGTGCACTATCCTGAACCACCAATATTAATATTTTATCCTTTGGTTAAAATTCAGCTCTCCTTAACTATTCTAGCAACAGATCTTGAGCAGTATTAGGTTGTTCCAGGAGTTTTCTTTACTTGCAACTATATTTATTCCTTTTCCACATTTCTTGCCCTGTTATCTGTTACTTCTACTTATATTCTTTCCTTTGTTTTTGGCACATTCAGTAGTTGCCTGTTTTTTGTTTACTTCTGGTTTGATTTCCATTCCCACTTGACACCGATATGCTTCTGCTAAACTAAGCTTCTCTTCATGTTTTAAAACAATCGCTATGCTTGGATCTTGCGAAGTCAGCAGATATGTATGCAGTCCTATGATTGCAGAGATATACATGTAATCAGTTTTGAAAAGGCCCATAGCTCCTTCAGAATGAGCAATATATAATCATGGTATACCATGATTTTAATATATCAATTGATAAGCATGAAGCATTTCTTTTGTGCTCTTGTCCAATTGGTCCAATATCTTTCAGGGCCAGTCAGTCACCTCAAAGCTGTACGCTAAAACGGGAAGAGCAAATTGGTTTGTAACTTGGACTTTGTTCCTTGATTTCAGAGCTGTTTTCTGTATTTTAAAGTATTTTTTACTGAGTTTTGTGCACATTTGCATGTTTTATTATTAGTCCTTCATCAATTCAAAATATTTATGCACTCCCTATTTCTGAGGTTCCTTTATATCATATTCCTGTCCTAGACTGATATTTTCATGGTATTACAACTGTTCTTCTGTTGCTTTTATAAATATATCAAGACCAAATGACATTCATGTATCATCTGAAAAAGTTTTGACCCCTTGCAGTTCTGCTTTCGGCTCCTCATCTGATGAACTATACAATTTTAAATCATCCACAGAAAGAAGATAAGAAGTCCTTACACTTAGCTGTTTTCTGGAAGCCAATTTGTAACTGTGACCTAATCTGTTAAGTAGACAGATTAATGGGTTAAGGGCAAGACAAAAGTGCAGCAATGACAGAGATTCACCCCAGAATACTCCCCTTTGAATTTTTATCCCTGGGATAATAATGTGTCCTTTTTCATAACATAGCTGCAGCATGGTTTGCCACTGTTTAATAATCATTGTAATGTAATTGATCAATGCAGATTGTGCCTAATATATCTGTAAGCACTCCTTTATCCATTAACACGGGCTGCTGTTGAAGGCTTTTTTGTAATCTATCCATGTCATAGATTCTTCCCCTTTTTAAAATTCTCCATTATGACTTTATTTAAAAACAAATAATCCTTTGTTCCATATGACTTTCTTTTGCTACCCATTTTTTTCTATTGCTGTGACTGAGTTTTCTTTTAAATGACTATAAACTCTGTCAGCATCAATGCCAATATACACTTTATACATCTTCGGGAAGCAAGTTACTGGTCTGTTGGTCTACAGTTTTAGTATAGATTGTAGATTCACTCTTAAGGAGGAGTATAACTTTTCCTGTTGTTAAACAGGTTCATGTCTGTTTGAGATGCAACTGTAAGAAGTTCTTACTTATGGCTAAGTCCTCATGTAAAGATGTTAATACTTTTAGCCAGAAGTTGGGTACTGCATCTGGGCCTAGGGTTTTCCAGTAAAGGGCTTTTCTTCATTTTATTTCAGTTTCTCTTGACATTACTTCATCCCATTTCATATTGTGTACATTTGAACTTCTTAACTGTTTCTTTCACTACTGCTATCCATTCAGCAGTTTTGTTATGTTCCAAAGGATCTTCATACATATTTCTCCAATACAAGTCTATTTCTTCCTTTTTTTTTTGGTGGTGGTGCTTCTAATCCATTTGCTTTGATTCCCACTACTCTGTAAAACTTTTGTGAGTCTTCAATGAATTTGTTTTGTACATTTCCTTAATATTTATCTGCATATCTTGTAAAATTTGCTGCTTGTGCTAATATCTTAGTTTATTACTTGCATTAGTTATGGTAGATCCTTTTATGTTCTGATACTACACTTTGCTTTATCGAGTCTATGTTACTAAGTACTTTTGTTGATCTTTCCCTCTTCTATACCCTTCTAACAGTGACACTTCTTGTGTTAATTGCTGTAAAGTTTTCTCTATTCAATGCTTCTGTGATGGCATCTGATTCTCCCATTTCTTTCTCTTATTGCTCTGTATTTTGTTGTAAGCCTATCGGTTATTTATCTGCATAGTAATATATCCTATTTATTTATATCACATGAATTTCTGTTTATAGTCTTGATTACTGTGTTCATTCATTTTATCAGACTTCTAACATTTTGGGTGTTACTGACTTTCTGTAGTTGTTTCTTTCATCAGTTTTAATATTTCTCTCCATCTCTATTAAATCGAGCAACTCTTTTCTTAACTCATTTTCTTCTAAATTGAGGTCACTGCAACAATCTCACTCCATGGGTCCATTGATGTAGCCTGGATTACTTTCAGTGTCCGACGTTTACAAGCATGTATACGTACATAATGAAGTTTAGTCATACAGAGATTATGGCTTCAACTTTTTGGTTATTGGTAATGAGCATGTTCCTCTTTGTCATCTCTTTGTCACTGTTGCCATTGTCAGGAATTATCTGCTTACTCCTGCATTCCATTTACAGTATAGTAAATTCCAAATGTTGTTGGGTCTCTATGGTAGTATGTGTTGTGTGCCTGGTACTTAGGCAGTTGGGCAGTGTTTCCTCAATTTAAGACTCATCAAACACATTTAATTTCCTTGAGTCTGAAGAGTCAACAGCCTTAGCAGTCACACAGAGTTGCTGTCCTTGATTGAGTAATGCTAGCACTCATTTTTATTTCAAATTTCACTAACAAAAGTATTTTTTTATGCTGAGACTCAACCATATACCATATGAAAATCATTAACACACATTGTAGTAATCAAAGCATCAAAAAATGATCTTCCACAGGAGTACACATTGACACCATCTGATTAATTTAATGGTCTGAATATGATGTACTGAATTCATGTTTGGTGAACAGTTTACACATTTGTAATTTAGGTGGTGGTATTGGGAGGGATTTAGAACAGATTTGTCATTATTCTTGCTGTGTACAAATGCATCATTTTTGCAGCTGTACTTAATTTTGTCCCTAGCTGAAGTTTTCCTTCCTCTTGCATAGATTAAAATAGTGTTCCTATGCAAATAGGAAAATATTGCTAATTCCTGTTTTTTTTTTTTATTCTAATTATTACAAGGTAACATTACTGAGAGTTGGGCAAAGGGAGACATCTAACCACAAAGTTTTAACACATTTGTTTTTCAATATGCTTATGGCCCAACAATAAGGACAATCAAGAGAAAATAGGTTTCAGTAGCGTGTAAATATGAGGGAGATAACTCTGAATTTGTAATAATTTAATTACATGTATTCTCTAAATCTTCATGCATGATGAAGATATAAGCAGGCACTGATTTCCACTGCAGCTATCCATTTCCCTGGAGTATGTCTCTGTACAATTTGCAGAATATCCAGTCTTACTGGGTTCCCCCCACCTCTGGGAGTGTGGACACTATTCCTTCTAACAAAAAATCATACCTGAAGCAAGGGTGCACACGACCAGAAAATCAAGGAAAAGTTTTGCTTAAAAATGATTTTCCAGAATATCTGGTCTCACTAGAACCCCCCCCCCCCCACCTCTATAAGCATGGACACTATCCCTTCAAACAATAAATCATACCTGAAACTAGGGTGCACATGAACAGAAAATCATGGAAATGTTTGGTTCCCCCTCCTCTGGAAGAGCAGGCACTATTCTTTCTAACAATAAAGTATACCTGAAACAAGGGTGCACATGAACAAAAAATCAAGGAAAAGTTTTGTTTAAAACTAATTTTGCAGAGTATCTGGTCTTACTGGCTTCACACACCCCACCACCTTTGCAAGAGTGGACATCATCCCTTTTAACAATAAATCTTACCTGAAGTAAGGGTGCATGTGAACAGAAAATCAAGGAAAAGTTTTGCTTAAAACTAATGTAGGTGCTTTAATTGAAAATTGATCCTCTGTACTTAATTGTAAGGGTGCATATTACCAGGGTTGGCAGCTGCTAGCCTCCTTTCCACCCCCATCCTCTCAGTTCTAAAAATGGGATATGATAAAATGGGTATCTAAACCTTAACCGATATATCCAGGGTGAGATTCTGTGCCACTAGTACAAAAAGAGTTACTTAAGAGCAAAAAAACAACAATAATAGGAGCTCTCTGCTTTATTTTGCTTGACTTGCATCTAGGCTTAATCGAAATCAGTCTATAGTGCTGTATGAAGAAATTGTTACAGGCTTAGAACTCTGAAAAGCAAACATACCTTTACTAAAGTTGCTGATTGTTTTTTGAAGTATTCCCACACTACATCAAGGATCTTCTCATACTGTTCACCCTCATTACACTTGGGCTCACTCCGCTTCCCTACCCTACCCCTATTTTCACACCACCTACACATACATTTATTAGAAACTCACCACACCCACAAACTATCAAACAAGTTCTACACAACCAAATTACTGTACTTGTTTTACTTAGCATACCCCACCTATGACAACGCAGGTTATCAAATCAGTTATATTCAAGTTGTAATTTAATAGTCTAGGGTAGCTTACTTGATACTAACTTTATTATCAATTTTACCTGCTTCACCAAGCTGTCCTACTAATGAATCAATACCATAGAATGATAGCATTTTATACACACACACACACACACACATATATATATATATATATATATATATATATATATATATATATAGCCTTACTGACCTTATCATTAACCACATATTTAACTTCTTACCAAACATTTCAAAATAATTCAAGCCACTCCCATCCCAGTTAATGTGAATTCCTGCACAAAGTTTTGCATAAAGGAATTATTACTTCACACCATATCACTAGCATTACGCCACCTCAACTTTACTATAATCCCATACCAAAACACCCCTCTCCCTAAAATACAACAAATACACAGCCAAAACTGTTAGAACGATGCTACACATTGTATCTAAACTTATTCTCAGCAGTGATATTCACTGTAACCCAGGCCCCAACAGTAGTGCAGACAGTACATCCCGCCAACCCTGCAACCAAACCTGTAACATACCAAATTTCCCTATGAACTCATCAGACCTCTTAAGATTAAACATTAATATCAGATGTATTACAGACAAAATCCACAAATTACATCCAGCTCTTTCCATATATTCCCCAGATATTGTTCTAATCACAGAAACATGGCTAAAACCTGATGTATCCAACAATGAAATTCTACCCTCCCAGGATATAATATAATATACTAAGAGCCTTAAGATCAAATGGCCAAAAGGGATAGAGGAATAGCTATTCTAGTTAAAAATAGCCTCATTCTTGAAACCCTAAAACTTAGTGCCACAAGTTTTGATAATACAGAAATCATTTTTGCACAACTAAAATTTAATGTTAAAAAAGTATATAAATATGTTAGGATCCTATATCCCTCCAGGTCAAAACATTACACTAGAAAATATTTTGGATTGGTCCAAAGCACTGCCCCAAGAAACAATAATTTTGGGTGTAAATCTAGGAGTAAATGAAGCATTACTAAATCTCAGGCAGACAAACAGGCATATGAGGAAATCAGAAACAAGTAAAAAAATCTCTTTAAAGAGGGCAGAACAAATTATCACTTCACTGTCCAAAACAAATAACATAACAACCCACAAAAATTCTTCAGAGCAATTAATAACGTCCTCCTACCAGGCAATGCTAGTACACCCACCCCATCTTCCACTAACAACCTAGACAATATAGCTAGTCAGTTCAACAAATACTTCACTAAAACAATTCTAACTCTCTCCAACAAGTATGCCTCCACTACCACTCCTATTAATCCTACTTCTAACAAAAATAGGAACTCCTTCTCCTTACAACCCGTATCTAAAACACAATAAAGAAACTACTAAAAACTGAAACTAACTACCCTAGCTGCGGATAAACTACCCGAAGAATATCTTAGAATTACACCTGATGTCATCTCTCTCCCTATATTTATCCTCATTAACCATTCCATTACTGATCAACTAGTTCCATCAGGTTGGAAAATTTCATATATTATCCCTTCACACAAATGCAGCAAATCAACAGAATTGTACAATTAGTGGCCAATTGTTACACTGTTATCTATATCCAAGATACAGGAAAGATGCATATACACACACAAATTATGGACTTCCTACTTACTAACAAATTATTATCCAGTACTCAGCATTGGTTCTGACCCTTTCACAGTACCACCTCTGCTCTTACGACCTTCACTGATATAGTCAACCACCACAGAAATAATACAAATTTGTCTCTGCTGTTTTTCTTGATCTCTCTAAGGCTTTTGATGTGGTCTCTCACAGCAAGCTCTTAAAAGTGCTTAGCAAAACTTAAGTCACTCTACTCTGTCTTGGTTCAAAGACTATCTAGCAAGCCATCAGCAAGCAGTTCAATGGCAACAAACTCTTTCTTCTCTATTACACATCACCTTAGGAGTTTCCCAAGGTTCTATCCTTGGCCCCCTCGTATTTACTCTCTTTGTTAACAATCTCCATACCTCAACCCTTCATGCATCTCGTGAACAGTATGCCTATGATTTTACATTACCCACAGCTTCTTCTGCACACGGTCTACAATCAATAACGCAACAATTTTTCACTGCAGTAGAAGCTTCACTAATGAATTCTCAACTTATATTGAACCCCAACAAAACCAAGCTTACGCTTTTCTACCCCTAACACCCTTCCCCCTTCCTTCAACATTTCATCACTAAATAACACCATCATCTCTTCTGTACAACACAAAAAACGTTTAGGTGTAAGAAAGTCCACAAAAAACTAGGTACATTTTATAGAAATAAAAACATATTTCACTAATAACACAAAAACCACTATACCTAGAACACATCTTATTACAACTCTTCTCTATGCATTGCCAAATTCTCACAAACCTTTAGGAAATCAGATTTAGACAAATTAGAATCCTGCTATAACAAAATTGTAAAATTTCCAGCTGACACCAGCTCTAGGACACATCATTGCACTGCCCTCAAACAATTGATTTGGCTAGGACTCCCTCAGCTAATAACTTATCACCACCTGTGATTGGCACATAAGATCTTGCACCAACCTAAAAATACACCAGCACTTTAAAACTTAACTCCTTACTCTAACAAATGTGTACTCCGCTCAAGTAGCAAATCCCTGTTAAATGTTACCAAAGCTAACAAGAAATCAGGAGCCTCCCTTTCCTTGAGCTACACTGCTAAAATCTGGAATAGCTTATCATCAGAAATAACATCTGGGGGGCGTGGTCAAGATGTACACTGACTAGCAGCAGTTTCTCTCAGCTCTGCCAATGCTATACATTCCTGTCAGGATTTAATTCTCAAAAGTAATCCAACTGCATTTTTTTTCTTGCTATTTTGATTGCTATTAACATAAAGAAAGATTATCTAAAAAATTTAAAATGTTCCTTTAAGTTTTCCTGTCAAAATTTTCAAAAAACATATTGCAGCATCTCTGCCTGAATGGTAAGCCATTCCAAGAATAATTCTTCAGACTCTTCTATCAAGAAAGAACTCTTAGCTATGACAATGACTTTAAAAGAGATGTCATTGAAATTAGACAAAATGGGCAAAAATAGACAGTTTTGAACAAAAATGTTCTAAACAGATGGACCTAATACACAAGGAGTTACAACTTCAAAAGTCGCAAATTTCGGGCATAGAGCAGTCTGTCAATGATGTGGATGGAAGATTTCAAGAAGGAGAAAATAACATAGAATTCCTGTTAAAACAGAACACTGCTCTTCAAAACAAAATAGAAGATCTAGAAAATATGTTAAGAAGGAATAATCTTTGGATTTTTGGTTTACCAAATAACATTGAAGGAAGCAACATGGTGAGTTTTCTAACTACTTCGTTGCCAACTGTTCTAAACCTTCCTGAAACCCTGTCCTTTGGAATAGAAAGGGCACACAGATCCATTGCTTTTACCTCTAATAAAAATGCTTCAAGATCTGTTATATTGAAATTTATATCATCACAAGACAAAGAGCTAGTGTTGAAAACAGCATGGGCTAAGTCTCTCATAAAAGTAAATGACAATGTTGTGCGCTTTGACAATGATTATTCCTCTGCAGTGATGGCCAAAAGAAAGCTCTTTCTTCCTATCATCAAAGAACTAAAAAAGAAACAAATAAAAGTTCATCTGTTGTTTCCTGCCAGACTTAAAATATTTCTCACAGAGGGATGTAAAATCTTTGAGGATCTGGACTCTGCTGTCTCTTACATGAAAACAAGTAAATTAATAGAGAAAATAGAAGATATGGAATGGACAAACCCCTCATTGAAGAGAATTGCTGAAATTAATTCATGTACATCTTCAGAAACAAAGAAGAAGTTAAAGGATAATTAACTATTATTTCATTAGTGTTATTCTTCCTGCAGTCATGGGTCTCTGTTATTTTTAGCACTGTTTTATGACATTATAGCACTCTGGAAAGCAGAGCTATGATTAAATAACTTCTGCAAAATAGTAACATACTACTATAGTTTAATATAACAGTTGGGATCTTTAAACTGTTATGAAATATGTGCTTCATGGTGACTAGTGGGTACTTTATTATAACTAATATGAATGCTGACAACAATTTATTGGTGTCTGCTTTCATGTTTATTGAGTGATATATTTATTCTCTTTATTTGCTTTGTGGTTTAGTTTTAATAATTTCCCCTTGGGAAAATGTCTTGAAAGGAAAGGGGCGAAAAAAGCTCATTGAGTATGTATCTATTTGTATCTAAACTCACAAGCGCTGTATATACGTTTTCTCTTTCATTTTCTTTTCCGTTTTAAAGTTCTAACAAAAAACGTTGGTTTGGCTTTAATTTACTGTAAGAATGCTTCCTCGAGACAAGAAGCAGCTGTTATACACAAAACTTCTCTCTAGATGTATTCGCAGCATCGCAAGTCCATTTATCTGAAGTGAACTTTGACCTCTAACAGCAGGAATGGATTAGAACGTTGAGATGCAGCTAGTAAGACTCATTTAAGCAATTCTACAAGCAAAGCATCTGGAAGAGAAAAGAAAAGAAAAGAAGGATAATTTTAGTTACCTTCTGTATAAATTATCTAGTTCTATAAAATTTAGCCTTCTTATATGTTAAAGCATTAGAGTTTGACTTACTATACGCAGTCAGAAATAACAAAGTAAGCCTAGACGGTCACAACAGGAAGTCAATGGAATGTTTGCATGCTAGACCAAGCATTTTATGAGCCTAATGTTAGAGACTATTAAAGACTCAAGGAAGTACAGTAAGTACACTAACATTAAAATGTTTATATATTATATAACATACAAGGTTTTTATAATATAAAGTACTTTTGCTTTATTGAATGCCTCAATGTTGCAGCAGCCAGACGCTAAATGTTTTGATAAAGAAATGTACACCATTGTTGATTAACTCTAACCATTCACTTATTCAATAGAACACTATTGAAATATATATATTTTATTGCTAGATTGCTTTACACATTCTGAGGTAACTAGTGAAATATATTTTGTATTTTAGCTACATATTAAATGTCTTCTTAACTCTACTTAAAATTGTGATCTATAACATAAACAGTAACATATATATTTTATAATTGTTTCTTTAGGTATTTAATTGAGGCCATCTGTGTCTAAAAGTTTCTTAAATGATTTATGACAGTTGAGGAAAATATTTATTATATTAATTTTTTTCTGTCTTTTAGTTCACTGTATTTGATATTAACAAACAAATGTTTATGAAATATTTCCTTTCACTTATAGTAATTTGTAGTTGATGCATAATAGGAACTGGATGACAAAGAATTATTTATATTTAGTGAATTAAGATTTTCTTGTTTTATATGATGATTACCTTTTATCCAGTTTTTACAGCTGATTACTTACTTTTTACAGCTTAACAAATAATGAAAGACGCCCTATAAATATTAATTATCTGTTTGATGAGACATGACAGCGCAACTGTAAAGTTCTCTCAGGTGAAGGGAACTTCCCTATGTTACATAATAAGCCAATATATAGATTTGTAGTCTCACTAGTCACGTTTTGCTGTAACATGGCTATAATTTGTAACTTTTTTCTCTTATACCTTTGAAATTTCCTAATAGTAAGTGGTAATAGCAAACTTATGTCACATAATATTTTCCATTTAATGCATAACGTGGGTCAGATTGCAATACTACATAGTCATCTTTGCTACAGTTCCTTATAAAATATAATAATAGATTCTCATATATAACTATAAGATTATTACATGATTGGGTACATAGTATAAATATGATTTTAGTTGATTATAGAAGTTATTAAATAGATATATATCACATTGTTTTACATATTAAGCTAATAACTGGTGTCACATATAAAGTTTAATCTAGTTTTAACACATTTTTTTCTCTCTTTTTTGACAAGAAAATATATAATTAAAACTTTAAATTCTTAACACTGTAATGCAGGAAGTACCAATAGAGAATATATATTACATCCATTTTGTATTTAATTGATATTACTAATCATTTCTCATGGTAGAGGGGTATTAACTGTTGTTAGTAAGGGGTGGTTGATTCAAACAGTACTCTGTTTGAATCAGGAGTATCTCGAACTCCATGAAGTGAGTATCAGAAAGTGATTTTGATATCTTGATTATTTATCTAATAATCAATCATTTGTTATTAAGAGTGATATATAGTTTTTCTTTTTAATGTTTTACTTTATGTTATTCTATGCCCATAACAAAATCCTTGATATCTATGTGTGTCAAAAAAAGAAATGTTTGCTTATAAATGTATGTCATTGAACGTAAATGGTCTTAACAACCCTATAAAAAGGGGAAGTTTGGTTAAATGTTTAAAAATGAATAAGGTTGATATTGCATTCTTACAAGAATCCCACATAATAGACAGAGATTTAGGTAAAATGTATTTTTATGGTTATTCAATTCTTGCAGAGTCGCACTATGGGACCAGAAGAAGAGGTACAATGATATTATGGAAAAAAAATCATTGCCGATTCCAAAAATATTAGAGTCATATTCAGACAAAAATGGCATGTTGTATATAGTTATCATAGAAATAAATAAAAAACAAGTTGCATTGGTTAATAACTATTGGATGCCAGGTATCAGTCGGGAAACGGTAAATAAATATCTTAGGTTAACATTAACTAAAATTAAGGGTGATATAATATATGCAGGAGACTTCAATTGTATGCTATCTAAGAATGATACTACCAAAAATTATAACTTTAGAATCTCTTCTCCTGCAAAAAAACTTATTAATTTCAGTAATAATTTGAATTTGAAAGATATTTATGATTTAAAAGGAACAAATTCTCTAAATTATACTCATTGTTCATTTAGATTACTACTATTAGATTACATTTAGATTAGTACTCAAACTACTATTGACAAAGTATTTGTAACTGATAGGTTATACTCTAAGATAAAAGAAGTTTTCATTAGTTCCTGCCTGATGTCTGACCATAATGCCATCTTCTTTAAAATTAATATCATTTGTAATAATTAGATTTTCTGGCAAAGAATCCCTGCCTATATTATTAAATTAAAGGGATTTAAAGATTGGCTACTAAAAGAAATACAATTATTTTTGGATATTAATGACAATAATACAACTTCCAAAGCAATAGTATGGGACTCTTTAAAATCTTATTTATTTGGCAGAATCAAAAATTGGTATTTGAACAAGAGAAAGGAATGGAAAAGTGAACTAATCAGATTACAGTCAATAATTTACATTTTAAAAAGCAAAATAAATGCTAAGGACAAGTCTATCAATGAAATAAAACTTAATCTAGAATATATAGAAATCTTAAATCATAAAGTTACAATAAATTTAGAAAGACTTGAATTGCAATCTTATTCAGTAAATCCCAAAAATATACACAGATTAGCAGTAAAATCAAAAATGTTATCTATCTTGAAATATATAACAGAGATTAAAGATGAAACAACTAACAAACACAAATATGTTTCAGACCTAGGAAATATTCTAGAAGTATTTAGAAAACACCATGAAATTATAAACCAAGAGAATGTAAGTACTGATTACAATGACATAAGCAATGGTTTCTTAAAAGTTAATATTAAAAAAAATTAACCAAAGAACAAAATACTAAATTGTTCAAAGCAATAACTTTAAAAGAGCTAAAGGAAAGAATTTTGAACATAAAAAATTATAAATCACTAGATCTAGATGGTTTAATTGGGGAAATATATAAATTATTATCAGATGAAGTACTGCAGACTTTATTAGATGCTTTTCAAGAATTTAGGAAAGAAGAATTTTCAATACCCTCCTGGAAATATACCATGATATCTCCAATTTTGAAACATGGAAAAGATCCTACTTTAGTAGCCTCTTATCATCCAATATCATTGTTAAATGTAGACTACAACATTTTTATATCAATTTTTGCGAATAGACTAAATCAATTAATGCATAATCTAATAATTGATTATCAAACGGGTTTTATTTTGAATAGAAAGGTTCAAGATAATGTTATAAGATTACTATCCTTAATAGAACATGCAAATAAGAACAAAAAAGAACTATCAATCATTAGTTTAGATCTAAATAAAGCTTTTGACTCCATAAACCGGTCCTATTTATTTAAGTCACTTGATATATATGGTTTTTCTACTGATTTTATAAATCTTTTAAGTAGACTATATGTAAATTCAATTTCATATGTCAAAATTGGGGCCTTCTTAGCAGGTCCTCTTAAAATCTTTGGAGGAACCAAACAAGGATATCCGATATCCCCTTTATTATTTGCTTTATCTGTGGAACCTTTGGCAAATTTTATAAGAGAAAATCATAAAATAAGAGATTTTAATGTTAATTCTAACTATAATTCCAAAATACAACTGTTTGCAGACAATCTTTTATTAACAATTGGAGATATAAATTATTCTATTGATCATATTAAACAATTGCTTCAAACATTTGAAATGATTTCTGGCCTAAAATTTAACCAAGGAAAAACAGAAGCTTCAATATTGAACAAAAGAATATAGAGTAATTAAAAAATCATAGTGAATTTAACTGGTTAAATGACAAGCTTGAATACCTAGGGGTATCAATAAAATCATCTTGGAAATAAACCATAAATATAAACTATAAAAAGTTGGTAGTCAAGGTGAAAGAATATATAGATAGATGGAATAAAAAGTTTTTTTCTTTAGAAGAAAAACTTGTCGTAATAAAGATGATCATTCTACCAAAAATGTTTATTTTTTCAAACACTAATAGCTTCACTCTCAATAAAACTATTATAACAGCTAAACTCCATGTTGTTAAAATTCTTATGGTTTCCACAAAAAACAAGAATTGCTTATGCATGACATTATAAAAATTGTCATGAGGGAGGAATATCATTTCCGAATTTAGAGCTATATGCGGAGGTTATAACTCTTAAATTAGTAACACAATAGTTAAAGTCATTCATTTTCCTGATAGCTTTCTTCACTTTTTTTTGAGAATAATTCTCTCCTTTCCTCCACTAGACTATGCAACAATGCCATTAATAAGAAAATTTACATGAATGTATTGTTATATTTTTAACACAAATGTCAAGTCATGTATATGTAAACCTTGTATTATGTAATTATAATCATTGCTTCATGTTAAATGTGGAGATTTTCTTCCCAGGCATCCATTGAAAAGGATTTTGGTCCAGTCGGACTTTCCCAGTAATTAAATGTAAAATAAAATGAAATAAAATGGGGAAGTCCTGAATGAAAAACTCATCACAAACTGAGCCATGATGCTAACTTTCTCCTCTGTCTATTTTGTACCCCTTTGTAATGATTTTGCAAGCAGATGTGACTGAAAGTACAGTATTGATTGACAGTGCCTTTAATATGTTTTTCTTAATTATTTACATATTGATGACTCTACTTTGACTTGAATCCTAATTTACTGCATATTTTTCACTTTGAAGGCATATTTTAAATCAGATAAGAGAAATTTAAATTGAAATTCTTGAAAATCTAAAGTACAAAAAGGCAGCACTATTTCTATCATGCCAAGAAATTATATCTTACATAGTAATAGTAAATATAATAATAGTTATAGTGTTTTGATTATTAATGGATATCTATGTAAGGCAGAAGCTTTTACAGAGAGAAATTCTGCATTATGTAAAAAAAAAAAAAAAAACACAGTAGCAGCCTTTAACTTCTTAGAGCTTGCTTCATAGATTTTTGCTAAATAATATCCAAGGACACCATTGAGAAGCTCCACCAGTTCAAACAGTACTGGCAGGAGGCTAATAGTTGCTCCCATTAAGTAGCTTTTCCCCACATATCCCTTGAATCCTAATTTACTGCATATTTTTCACTTTGAAGGCATATTTTAAATCAGATAAGAGAAATTTAAATTGAAATTCTTGAAAATCTAAAGTACAAAAAGGCAGCACTATTTCTATCATGCCAAGAAATTATATCTTACATAGTAATAGTAAATATAATAATAGTTATAGTGTTTTGATTATTAATGGATATCTATGTAAGGCAGAAGCTTTTACAGAGAGAAATTCTGCATTATGTACAAAAAAAAAAAAAAAAACACAGTAGCAGCCTTTAACTTCTTAGAGCTTGCTTCATAGATTTTTGCTAAATAATATCCAAGGACACCATTGAGAAGCTCCACCAGTTCAAACAGTACTGGCAGGAGGCTAATAGTTGCTCCCATTAAGTAGCTTTTCCCCACATATCCCTCAAGAAAAGTTTTGATAAGACACTAAGTCATCATAATTGGTTTTGAATATTACTTGGGAAGTACTCTGTCTAATATGTAAAGTAGCCCATATATAAGAAATGGGGAGGTGTATATTGAATCATGTGCCTGCCATGCCTATGTGACATTAAAGAATTACTGGGTTTGCTTTGCTACTGTGCCTATTTAAAGGAAGGAGTTCACAGTGTGTGTGGTCATTCATAAGGGAAGACAAACCAGGAATCACCATACTCAGATCCCATATATAAACTGTGTCAATGGTCAAGGCTTTTAGTATAGCACAGCATTATGGGTACCAAGAAAATAGATCCTTTCGCTGAGGAAATGCTGAGTTCTCTCAAGATGGTTTTGCTGCTTAGTAAGGTAAATCCTCAAATGGTTTTATATTTAATGATGGGTATAGCAAAGACTTGAGCAATACGAAGCTGCAACATCTTTGGACCATAAGAAAATGACTCCTTCATTCTTGAACTTTCAAGGTATGTGATGTGTACCAAGAGACCATCACACTAACTCCTCCCATTCTTTTAACTGGTTGAGTGGAGTACTGCATGAAATAATTTAAATATTTTATTTAATGAAAAGAAGAATTTATCACCAAACTCCTTTAATATGCATGATATTTCCCTGCTTAGCTAATGAAAGAAGGCAATCACATCTCATCAGGGAAAAATGTAGCTCAAAACACTTAGAAGAGCACTTTTTTGGTCCCCAATGGGGCTTGGCCCCACCCATCTCACACTCGACTTAGTTATACCAACTTCATAATTGACTAGAGTGGAAAAAAGTCAGTTCTGGAAGAATAACTGTGGTAAAGTGATCCATGACTTTGGAAATATAATCAACAGATGCTTAATCTCATATGCATTTGCTCACCAGTGGGCTGTATTAATCAGTGAAGATGTGCATAAAAATACAATAACTCATAAGTCAGTTTATAATATGTAGCTGTGTGGTTCTTTTGCCACATGCTACTTCTTTTTACTACTGTCCTAGTTTTCAAAATTATTTACTGCTACCAAAATGAAAATAATAATAATAATAATAATAATAATAATAATAATAATAATAATAATAATAATAATAATAATAATGTGACCCAGAGACTCTCACAGTATATATTATTAAATCAGAATACATTCCAGTGTTTCTAAGCTGATACTAATGCTCTGGAGGAAACTCTTACTGCAACTCACATTGCAGCCCTTCCCAAGGTCTCCAGAAGCAGTCCCAGGACTCTGTAATCCAAAAGAATGCTCTGCAAGTATTAGTTCTATGAATGTATAAATTGTGTTATGTGCCAACTCCCCTAAAGCAAAACAGTAACAAAAATAGCAGTCACTTGTTGGTGCACCCCTCCCACAAAAACCTAAACAACCCCTTTTGTTCTTTTGCTTTTTGTTTTTGTTTTTTTTTTTTCTTTTTTACCTTGAAGCCTATTTGGATTCTAGTAGACCAAAAATAATTTATTTCATTACTACAAATTTGTGTATCATCCTGTCTACATTCAGCATCCCTAAAGCTTTTCTCTATGCTCGCTACAGTTCAGTTTGAGCTAATTAGCTGGAACTCCTCACAAGTGGAATTCTGTTTCTGATATACTTTGTTTATTTACCTTTAGAACCTTTTTTGCATCATTCTCATTCTGATTGAATGTTCCTGTATGATGAAGTCCACTACTGGTGTTGGCCCATCCTTTCAGTTCTCGCTTCACTCGGACTTCTCTCAGCTCCCCAACCCTAGCCCCAATTCCCAACCCTCCCTACATACTCTACACTTATGCCATTCCTGACTCCACTTCCACCCACCAATTACTTCTAAACTTCTGTCTTTCAATTAACTAACCCCCACCACCACGCCACTGCTACTACATTAACTGCACCCTATCCCACACTGCTATTCTACCCCCATAACTACCTACACTCTACTTTATCACATCTATTTCACTCCCCACATTCTCTCTAGCCTCCACTATATCTGATATCTCCTAACTCTAAAATCATGCTAATATAGTCAGGCCTCCATTTCTCTTCCTTCTCCTCTTCACTAGCCTATCAACTCCACAAAATGGAATACTAAATAAATACTCCTCATGTATTACCTCATCCTCATCACTCGGTCCCTCTACAAGATGAATAACAATTTCTATCTACTTCTATTCCTACCCCAAAATATTTAATAGCAGCTACTACATCCTAAAACTAACACATGTACCTAAGCTTTCCAAAACCCCTAGAATAACTAGACACTCTTACAGCATCATACATTTGTATGGGGACATTCACCCAAACTCAGGTCCCAAAAATAGCTCACAAACAAAACACATAAGATATAACACATTTAACCTTAGAAGTATATGCAATAAATTAGCAGCCTTTCACACCTGGTTAACACTAAACAATCCTGACATCTTTGCCCTACCAGAGACCTGGCTACAATCAGGAATAAAAGATACTGAAATCCTACTGCCAGAGTGCACAAAAAAGCTGGAGGTATTGCCTTTGTCATTCCACATACCCTAATAGTCACCTGCTGTGCTAAAACTACATCCAAATTTGTATACCAGGAATCCTTATCACATTCCTAAAAGTAAACAGAGCCAAAAGTATATGCATCATCATTTTAAATATATCCCTTCCATACAAAACATTCCTGTTCTGGAAAACATACTTTCCTGGATCTCGGGAAAAAATATAAAATGAAACTATTACTCTAGATGAAGTTAACATTGACTGGTAAACCCTGTCTTCACATAACTCAACAAAGAGTTTAAACCTTTATGGCTTTACTCAAATAATTAATATTCCAATAAGATATAGCAGAAATAATACCCAATATTCCACACTAGATCTGATACTAGTTTCTATCCCTGCCAACTACCCTTCCTCAGGTACACTCCCTGACTCCCTAAGCTTCTAGCTACCAATCTTTGCACACCAGACCATCACCCAACTCACAAAGCAGCACAAATTCAAAACCATATGCAACCTGTGAAAATACATCAAAGGCATATTCATTGACTCTCTCAAGGCTACCAACTGGTCCATCCCAAAAAGTCTAACACTTAATGAGGCACTTGAACATTTTTAACAGGTCTTTTATATTTATTCTCAATACTTTAACCCCACAATGCAAAAAAAGAATAAAACACAACCATGCCCCATGGTTCGCCAGATCATGTAAAACTCAAATGAAATACAGAGGCAGAGGATGGGCAGCCTGGATAAAGAATAAAAGCAACACTAATTCAGACAACTCCACAATCAAACCAAAAGACAAATTTCCCATGACAAATAATTATAAAACATCCACATTCAAGGTAACCATAAAACCAACCGATAGAAATTCTGGTCCTCCATATCATCTCTTCTCAATCCAAGAATAAAAAACATACCAATCCATACCCAGACGCAGAACCTCTTCAAACAGCCACCAAATTCAATACATACTTTATAAAATCCATAGTCAAACTAAATGCAAAACTAACTTATAAACCACAACACACCACCCCTAATGCATCTATCAATAATAACTCCTTCACATCACCCACTTCACAATCACATTACCAACCCCACACTAATGCCCAAACACACTACTAGCCCCTTTTAACTTTAAAACCATTTATATATCTCTAATGTAAAAAACTCCTCTTCTTTTCTTCTTCTTCTTCTTTTTTTTTTCTTTCAGCTGTTCTCATTAGGGGTCACAACAGCAGACAATCTGTTTCTATTTCCTCCTGTCCTCTGCATCTTGCTCTGTCACACCGACCACCTGCATGTCCTCTCTCACCACATCCATAAACCTTATCTTAGGCCTTTCTCTTTTCCTCTTACCTGGCAGCTGCATCCTTTTCCCAATATACTTAGCATCCCTCCACAGCACATCTCCAAACCAACGCAATCTCGCCTCTCTGACTTTGTCTCCAAACCATCCAACCTGAGCTGACCCTCTGATATACTTATTCCTAATCCTATCTATCCTCACCACACCCAGTGCAAACCTTAACATTTTTAACTGTGCCACGTCCAGCTCTGCCTCCTGCCTTTTTGTCAGTACCACCATATCCAACCTAATGTAAAAAAACTGCTACAAAAACTAAAACTCTGCTCAAGCTCTGCAGAAAACCTCCCTCCAGAACATTTAGCAGATGCAGTAGCATTCCCTGCATTGATTAATAGAGCCATAGCTGAATCACATGTCCCTATCCTGTGGAAAATGTTACATATTATCCCTCTACAAAAGGGAGACAATTCCACCAAAATCACAAACTACCATCCCATTGCTATCTTGTTCCCCTCCTCTGAAATTCTAGAAAAATGCACACACCTGCAGCTTCTTCACCATATCAGGCTAAATAATTTACTTGCTCATACTCAAAATGGCTTTAAACCCATCCGTAGCACCTCAACAGTTCTACTATCTTTTATGGACTCTGTCAACAAAGCCAGTGACTCTGGCAAACTAGTATCTGCACTATTTTTGGAGTTGTCAAAAGCATTTGATGTGGTCTCTCACTACAAACTCTTGAATCAGCTTTTGAATATAGGACTATCTTCCCCCTCAGTTCAGTGGCTCTCTAGCTACCTAGCCAGCAGACAGCAGGCAGTAAAATGGTAAGACTCATATCTCCTCTTATCTCATCACCTCCATAGGTGTATCACAAGATTTCATCCTTAGAACAGTACTGTTTAATGTCTTTATCAACAACTTGCATTCAGCCACCTGTGAAGGCACTCTAATTTATTTTATTATTTATTTATTTGTAGTTGTTTTACCAGGATAGTCCATTGGGCCAAAAAATAACCTGTTTTCAATGGAGTCCTGGGGAGAAAAGCTCCAAATACAAGCAAAGATTACAGTCATGGTTTTTAGGTTACATTAAGTAGAAATATTGCAGAATAGTAAAAAAAATTATATTAGAAATAACCGTGTGTATATAAACTAAATAAAAAAGCATTGCACTTAGAGAACATTGCATTTTAAAGGTATATTTTCTGAAGGAAGTAGTACAATTTATAGATTCTATGTAGCTTGTTGCTCATGACTTAGCACATGTTAGAACAAGCTGTAAGAATTAGAGAATGGAGTGAAGTAGATGTTGCCAGTATAAAGAGGAGAAGGGAGTATGTGGGGTGGGAGCAGAAGCATTCCCACAGGGATATTAGATATGTGTTAAGTGATTTTTTGAATAAAGAGTGATTTGTGGTGATGCAGATGGATGGTGGTAGGGAGTTGCAGAGGTGTGCAAGGGATAGGAGATTTTTACCTGGGGGATGAGTTGTTTTATACTATTCTATTAGGTTTTGGTTGTTAGATCTCAGTAGTCTATCTCAGAGGTGCATTTTAAAGGCAGAGGAGAGGAAGGGACAGAGGGAGGGGTTGAAGATGAGTTTGTGAGCAAGAGTGAGGTGTGTGTAGGTGAGATGATTGAATAGTTCTAACCAATTTAGTTTGTGGAGAGATACACAGTGGTGAGTGGAAGACATGGCTGGTGGCGAACCTGGCAATTTTGTTATAGCAAGAGGAGAGTCAGGTCTTAATTGAGGACTGTAGGTTAGTTAGGAGTGGGGCTTCATAGCGGAGAGAATGGATGAGAAATGTGGTAGAGAGGGTAAATTTAGTGGAAGGGGTGAGGTAGTGATTTTGGCAGTAGAGCATGCCAAGTTTTTGGTGTTTTTTTTTAATATTTAGTTGTAGGTGGGATTTGAATTTAAGTTGGTTGTCAATGAGGACCCCTAGTAGTTTGGCCTCAGACACCAATTTGAAAGATGTGTTGTTGTGGCAGGAGATGGAGAATGTGTTTATATTGATGGAGGTGGCTTTAGAGGGGTAAATACCATTAGTTTGTTTTTTGAGGCACTCAGTGCTAGGTGATTTTCTTTCATCCACTGTTCTATGGTTGAGAATGCATCTTGGGTAAGCTTTAGGAGTGTGGGGATGGAGGTGGCAGAACAGATTATAGTTGAATCATCTGCATATTGGATAAGATTTGTGTAAGGGATGGAATGGTAGAAGTCATTTATAAATATATTGAAGAGGAGGGGACCCAGGATGGATGCCTGGGGAACACCGGTAGGGGTGTTAATGATTGAGGAGGTGGCTTTGTTCCATTTTACTGTTTGTTGTCTGTTGGAGAGGCAGCTGTTGAACCAGTTTATAGAGAAGGGGGATAGGTTTAGTTTAGAGAGTTTAGCGAGAAGAAGACTGTGAGAGATGGTGTCAAAGGCTTTAGAGAGGTCAAGTAGGAGGGTAGATACAATGCTGCCAGAGTCCCGTGCTTTATTTACAATTTCAAGGAAGGAAAGCAGGGTGGTCATAGTGCTGTGTCCGGGTCTAAATCCATGTTGTATGGGAGTTGGTAGGTGATTGTCAATAAGACAGGGTAGGAGTTGTAGATGGATGCACTTTTCTAGAATTTTGGAGATGGGAGATAGTATGGCGATTGGACGGAAATTAGAGATATTCTTATTGTTGCCTCCTTTATGTAAGGGTATGACAAAAGCCATTTTCCAAATCTGGGGTACAAGACCTTCTTGGATAGAGCGATTGACTAGAATACTGATGGGGAAGGCAATGGCTTCTGCGGCTATGCTTAGAAAGTATGAGGGAATGTTGTCAGGGGCATTTGAACATGGCTTCAGTTTCTGGAGGAGTTTTTTTATGGTAGATGCGAGTATGGGATTAACTGAGAAAGGTAGGGGCTGAGAAGAGAGAGAGTGTTAGAGAGTGGTGATGATGGTGAAGATGTGAAAGGAGATGCAGAAGTGGAGGGTGCAGTATTGTTAGAGAAGGGTGGAGGAGAAGTGGAGGGTGCAGTGCTTGTGAATGATGAGGTTAGTTTGGAAATGGAGTCGATGAAAAAGGAGTTAAATTGTGTGTCTAGATCTATGTCTAGTGCATTAGGGTCAGTGCCAGGGTTTTCTATTTTGCCGGGATTAAGGAAGGTGTAGATACCTTTCCAAAATTTTTGTGGGTTTGTTTTATGGTTGTTTTGGAGAAATTATTCTGTCGGTCTGCAGTGATAAGCTTTGTGACATTGTTGCAGAGTGTTTTGTATTCATTAAGTGTGGAGGGAGACTTGTTTTTCTGGTGATGTGCCCATGATTTATCTCTAAGGTACATGATAGCTAGTGTGTTCTTGGTTAGCCAAGGGGCAGTTTTGATTTTTATTCTTTTTGATTTTATGGGGGCATGGCAATCTAGGAGGTTTAAGAAAGTTGAGTTGAAGTAGGCAACAGCATTTTCCAGGGGTAGAGTTTTTAGAGGGTTCCAGTTTATTAATTTTAGGGAGTTAGAAAAGGTATCTGGGTTGAAGTTTTTTAGGTTGCGAGTAGTGATATAGTTGTGACTTAGATGTAAGGGTGAAGGAAGTCGGTGTGTGAAAGTGGGGAGGTGGTCACTGAGGGAATCGGGAAGGGTGCCACTGTTAGAGAAATTTTGAGGGTGGGAGACTAAGATTCAGTCTAGGGTGCTGCCACTGGAGAAGTTTTTGAGGGCCTAGTTATGGAGTTGATTAGCTGAGAGAAAATATAGAGGTTTATATTTAGTGGATTTGTGGGACACTGAATGGAGGACCAATTAATATTCATGTCTCCCAAAATTACTGTTTTATTTTTAATGTTGGTTGACAGCCACGACAGGATGTCTTTGAGTATTGAAATATTGTCACCAGGGGGATGTAAAGAGAGGCTATACATATGTATTTGCGTTTATTTACTTGAAGTAATGATAGGAGTAATTCAGCATTAGTGAAGTGGGGAGTAGGTTTGTATATACAGAAACACCCCCAGTGGAGGTGAGCAGGGAAAAAGTATCAGTTGGAGCAGGTAAGAACTGCACTCAGTAACTGAACAGCAGGCACCAAGAGAAAAATGAACAGTAATCCTGTTCAAAAGAGAAGGAGGAGGAGGAGGAGGAAGAGAGCAATGGGGCTTTGCTGCCACCTACTGGCAGAAGTACAGGATTGCAGCCGAGAGGACGTAGAGGAGGTATAGTCCCTGTGTGTGTGCACGCTATCAGGGCATATTGTACAGTATCAAGTCTAGCACAGGTAATTATAGCACAGAGGAGCAGTAAAATTAAAGCCAACAGGAGCTTACATTTAGTATTAGCAGTAGCAAAACACACTTGTACTCTGGGGAAACCTGGTCCACCAGAAGGTGTCAGAGACACAGTGGGTTCCTTTAGTTTCAGGATGGGGAGGGTGTTGAAGCCGAGCAAGCTAGAAGAGAGAAAAACAAAGGAATGAGGTCAAGGTTTTATTAGTCTGTATGCATTTATCACAAGAGGAGAGTGGGGTAGGTATGGTGGGAGAGCGTGGGTGAAAAGAGTAAGAGGATTTGGGGGTTGATGGCTGAGGTAGTGCGTGTAGTAGGTAGCAGAGAGTCAGAAGGATCGTGAAGGCAGTATACAGAGCATTAGGGCAAAGTAGCACAGCAGAAACACATATAATTGTTAAAACATAACAGACTTTCAGGTTCTAACAAGTAATGCAATAATTCCAGACTTCATAATCAGCAGAAACAGCAAATAAATAACTAAATAGTAAAATGGAAGGCAATAACAGCAAATTCTATATGCAGATGACTGTACAATCATCTGCAAAGCAGACACACTAACTCAACAGCAACATATAACACGGCAAGTGTTCCCATCCATAGAAACATGGCTCACCAAGGCCCATCTCCTACTGAATCCTAAAAAAAAAAAACCTCTCCTTTTCACCCCACAAACTACATTGCCACAATAAAACAAATTTTAATATATTTTCTCCAAACAATACTGAAATTGAGTTTGTCCAAAATACCAAGTTACTAGGAGTCAAAACTGATGATAAACTCAAATCTGACCTCCACATACAAAGTAGTATTAAGAAAAAAAAAAAAACCTAAAACCAGACATCCTCTACAGGAACAAAAATTTCTTCACTAAGAAACCCTATTAAAATTATCCTGGCCAAAACCTTTTTCTTGCCCTCACCATTATATGGAGCTCCAATATTAAACTTACACACTTCCCTAAAAAAAACAAAAAACTTGAAAGTTGCTACAATACAATAGCCAAATTTGCCACAAATCCAACCCTCTAACTCATCATTGCCTTACATTCCCTATGGCTGCTTGAGCTCCCCTCTAACTCCAGTACATACAACTCATTGCTTTAGTTGTATCATCCACAGCCCCCTCACTTGCCCTGCTGTTAGTCCATTAATCAACCCTTATATCCCAAATAGACTCCTATGATCTAAAGATAATCTCCTCACAATCCATAAACCCAACAAAGATCCAAGGCTTACCCTCTATTCCTGCTCTGTTGAAAAGTTATGGAATTCCCTTCCCATTAAACATATTTCTAAGCTGTACTACTTCAAATGCTCTTCTAATAGTTCCAGCTAAAGTACGTGTATACCCAGTCTACCTCTTCTCTCCCCATCCCTTCCTCTGCAACTACTCCCATACATTCTCACCCCATCTGTTCCTCTACACCTACTCCCATACATTCTCACCCCATCTGTTCCTCTACACCTACTCCCATACATTATCACCCCATCTGTTCCTCTACACCTACTCCCATACATTCTCACCCCATCTATTCCTCTACACCTACTCCCATACATTCTCACCCCATCTGTTCCTCTACACCTACTCCCATACATTCTCACCCCATCTGCTCCTCTACACCTACTCCCATACATTCTCACCCCATCTGTTCCTCTACACCTACTCCCATACATTCTCACCCCCATCTGTCCTCTACACCTACTCCCATACATTCTCACCCCATCTGTTCCTCTACACCTACTCCCATACATTCTCACCCCATCTGCTCCTCTACACATACTCCCATACATTCTCACACCATCTGTTCCTCTACACCTACTCCCATACATTCTCACCCCATCTGTTCCTCTACACCTACTCCCATACATTCTCACCCCATCTGTTCCTCTACACTTCATCCCATACATTCTCACCCCATCTGTTCCTCTACACCTACTCCCATACATTCTCACCCCATCTGTTCCTCTATACCTACTCCCATACATTCTCACCCCATCTGTTCCTCTACACTTACTCCCATACATTCTCACCCGATCTGTTCCTCTACACCTACTCCCATACAATCTTACCCCATCTGTTCCTCTACACCTACTCCCATGCATTCTCACCCCATCTGTTCCTCTACACCTACTCCCATACATTCTCATCCCATCTGTTCCTCTACACCTACTCCCATACATTCTCACCCCATCTGCTCCTCTACACCTACTCCCATACATTCTCACCCCATCTGTTCCTCTATACCTACTCACATACATTTGCACCCCATCTGTTCATCTACACCTACTCCCATACATTCTCACCCCATCTGTTCCTCTACACCTACTCCCATACATTCTCACCCCATCTGTTCCTCTACACTTACTCCCATACATTCTCACACCATCTTTTCCTCTACACCTACTCCCATACATTCTCACCCCATCTGTTCCTCTACACCTACTCCCATACATTCTCACCCCATCTGTTCCTCTACACCTACTCCCATACATTCTCACCCCATCTGTTCCTCTACACCTACTCCCATACATTCTCACCCCATCTGTTCCTCTACACCTACTCCCATACATTCTCACCCCATCTGTTCCTCTACACCTACTCCCATACATTCTCACCCCATCTGTTCCTCTACACCTACTCCCATACATTCGCACCACATCTGTTCCTCTACACCTACTCTCATACATGCTCACCACATCTGTTCCTCTACACCTACTCTCATATATGCTCACACCATCTGTTCCTCTACACATACACCCATACATTCTCACCCCATCTGTTCCTCTACACCTACTCCCATACATTCGCACCCCATCTGTTCCTCTACACCTACTCCCATACATTCTCACCCCATCTGTTCCTCTACACCTACTCCCATGCATTCTCACCCCATCTGTTCCTCTACACTTACTACCATACATTCTCACCCCATCTGTTCCTCTACACGTACTCCCATACATTCTCATCCCATCTGTTCCTCTACACCTACTCCCATACATTCTCACCCCATCTGTTCCTCTACACCTACTCCCATACATTCTCACCCCATCTGTTCCTCTACACCTACTCCCATGCATTCTCATCCCATCTGTTCCTCTACACTTACTCCCATACATTCTCACCCCATCTGTTCCTCTACGCCTACTCCCATACATTCTCACCCCATCTGTTCCTCTACACTTACTCCCATACATTCTCACCCCATCTGTTCCTCTACACTTACTCCCATACATTCTCACCCCATCTGTTCCTCTACACCTACTCCCATACATTCTCACCCCATCTGTTCCTCTACACTTACTCCCATACATTCTCACCCCATCTGTTCCTCTACACCTACTCCCATACATTCTCACCCCATCTGTTCCTCTACACTTACTCTCATACATGCTCACCCCATCTGTTCCTCTACACCTACTCCCATACATTCTCACCCCATCTGTTCCTCTACACCTACTCTCACCTACCTTTTCTCCCTCTGTTCTTCCCGTCACTATCACTTCCTCATTCTTATCTTTCATTCTTCTTACTCTGTTCTTTATGCTTAAAGTTCTTCTCCTCTACTCTCTAACAACTATTATCAATAAAATGGTATTCTTATCTTTTTTTTTACATCTCATTCCAGACTATGAGCATGTCATAATCCCACCCTTTTGCATATTCTAATATTTGTTCTATGCAAAGTAAATCATCTCTTTATCCTGTTACTATGTATCAACTATGTTTAGGTTGTGAATGGCTTTTTATTTTTATAATGTCCATTGAGTCTTTTACTCTACTAATAATCACTGACTTAAAAATATGTAGCTGGATGTTTGCTCCTCGGGCATCTGCTGGAATTGGGTACTTTATGACCCAGTTAGACGTTCCTGGTCAACAAATTCCAAATAAATAAATAAATATTGATACTACTTATAGTTCTATACTATTTTTAGGTATTATACATATTATTTGGAATATTATTTGATGTGAAATGTCAGTGCAACACCTGTCTATCTTTGGAAGTTAAATTAGGGTCTTTGGTTTACAGCTCTTTTAACTGTACTAAACAAAGTTCTTTAGTAGTACCAAGCAAAAACTTATCATTTCTAATCCCATATGCAAATATAACCATTTCTTTTATAATGTTAGACATAATGCAGGCACTCTAAATTCTCAAATTACATAACTACTTATTCTTGAATGCTATTGCTGTTATATTTAAGGGCATAAACGCTGCTGAGTAATACACATCAGAATGAAAACATACTTCAGCACTGTATAACTACTAAAGAACAAGAGTAATAAAAAATTAAATACAAGCATGCAAATGCATTCCCCTTCATATCATCTGATGCATGCATGTAAGAGCTCTGAGAAGTAATATAACAATTAGCAGACTTTAAGTCTACGAATGAGTAATGCATTTTAATTAAATTGTTTTCATTTAGCTGCATAGTTTTGCATAGAAAATTGAACCAATTACATTAGTTAAGACTGCAATTATCTTTTAAATAAAATGCATTTCTTTGTTGAGCTAGTACAAGAGGGCATGTCTAATGATTTAGAATAATTGCTGCTCTATAACCTTGGAAACATACATCATCCTGCAATTTTGATTTTCACAGAAAGCATCGTACCATTAGCATTTGTAGAATTAATGTAAAATTTAAAAAATAAATAAATGAATAAATAATGATATATATATATATATATATATATATATATATATATATAATATATATATATATATATATATATATATATATATATATATATTATATATATATATACACACACACACACACATACACACACAGATATATATAAATATATAGATATACTAGTGTCATTTATTTATATGTATATATATATATATATATATATATATATATATATATATATATATATATATAGAGAGAGAGAGAGAGAGAGAGATGACTTTTTTTTTTTTTTTTTTGCTTAACCCGGTATTACAAGTTTTTAAACATATATGTGAATATTTAGGAATGTACTGGTTAAACAACCTGTGCATGTCTGGTCAAATTTAAGCAAAGATGAGATGGCTTTATTATCCAATGATTTGTGCAGACAAAATTATAAGAATAATAAAGCCAGATAAGGGTGGGGGTCTTACTGTTATAAATACAACTGATTATATCACCAGAATGTTGACAGTACAATGTGATGATACATACGAGGAAGATTCTCAAAATGAAATGAATATTGCATATAATAGAATTGATAATATGTTATATGATATTTTGATGCAAACACAAATAAATTGATGAATATAGGTTTTGTAGGCAACAATTTTGGTTAATACCAACCATTTTTGGAATCCCGAAGATTCATAAAAATCCAGTGGATCCATCACTAATAGTGGATGTTAGAAAGTAGAAAATTTACCCTTTAGCTAAATTTATAGATGTGAAATTAAAAGATGTGTGCTGGACAAGGTGAATTACTTAGCCAATGATTCTTGGGATTTTCTGACTAGAATAAAGCCACATTTATTTAGAGAGGATACTGTATTTCTTACTGTGGATATAAAGGACCTTTTTCAGTGATCCCACAAACTAGGGATGGAGTGGTGTTTGGAATTTTTGACTGAAAATAGTGAGTTGACAGGGATGGAGATTAATACCATCATGACCCTACCAGTCTCAAACAACAATTTCATATAGTGGGGACAGTGTCCACCCCTTTATTTGAGAACATGATAATGGCTACATGTGAAAAGAAGTTTGTGGCAGAATATGCTAAGTCTTGGTCCTTATACATTAGTTACCTAGATGATATATGTATTTTCAGGACAGATGAGACTGAAAAAAATAATGATGATTTCATTAACTAAATCAACAACACTACCCACTTTCTCAAGTTGACCTTCTCTTCCTTGAAGGAAGTCTTGCATTATTGAATTGAAGAAAGGCCTAAGACTTCAGAAGTTTAATTCATGTATTTTTTTTAAAAAAAACTACTTATTCTAACTCTTTTTAAAACTTCAATAGCTGTCATCCTTTTGCACAGAAAAAAAGCAGTGATTAGGGGACAGCTATTAAGGGCTGCTAAGATGGTATCAGAAGTTGAAGATTTTTTTTAACTAATGTACAAACATAAAAATGATGTTTATGAAGAGAGGTTATCCAGAGTATTTAATGGATGCCATCACTGGTGAAGTAGTCACCAAAAGGGAGACTGTTTTTTTATGTAGCATTATTGGAGATTGATTTACGGGGTGGCCACAGTGGTGCAGTGGTTAGCATTGCCACCTCACAGCAAGAGGTTCTCTGGTTTGATCCTCAGCTGGGGTGCCTTCTGTGCGGAGTCTGCATGTCCTCCCTGTGGTCACGTGGGTTTCCTCCGGATGCACCAGTTTCCTCCCACATCCCAAAGAAGTAGGTGGATTGGACACGCTAAATTGGCCCTAGGTGTGAGTGCGTGCATGTGTGTGCCTTCTGTGGAAGGTTGGGCGCCAGGCTGGCAACTCGACACTGTAAAACTCCACTGCCAATCATGAGCAGACAGTGATCAACTGTGGTGACCCCTAACCAGGAAAAGCCGAAAGAAGAAAAAGAAGATTGGGGATTGATTTACCAGGGAATGCTACAAAGGGATAAAACCTGGAAAATCTACCTCCACAATAAACAACCTGAAACATTACTAAAATATAAACAGTTGAGAAATCTAGCCAAAAAAACAAGTCATTAGAGACAAAAAGTCTTGCTATGTCAAACTACAAGAAAATCATGCTAAAAATCCCAAACAATTCTGGAACTCTATTAATTCCCTCCTCAGGCCTAGAACAAAAAACAACCCCTGTCCTGACACTAGCAAATCTGACTCAGAAATTGCCACACTATTCAATGCCTTCTTCACCTCTTCCATAGCTGAGCTTACTAAGACCTTTACCAATAATAACCCTCCTCCCCTCCCTGCCCAATCCTCCCCTCCCTCCCCTTCCCACCCTAATTTTGAACTTAAACCCGTCTCCACCAATCTAATAAAGAAACTCCTTTACAAACTAAAGCCTTGCTCCAATGCCCCTGACAGCATTCCTTCCTCCTTCTTAAAAATAGCTTCAGATGCTATTGCTCTGCCTATCAGCATCCTGTTCAATAGATCTCTACTTGAATCTTACGTTCCCAAACTATGGTGAACTGCATATATTCTTCCACTCCACAAGGATGGCAAAAATAACAATGTCTCCAACTTCCACCCCATAGCCATCCTCTCCCCTATCTCCAAAATTCTTGAAAAATGTATCCACCTACAGCTCTTACCATTCCTTACCAAATACCAGCTACTCTCCCCTACCCAACACGGCTTCCGCCCAGGACACATTACTAACTCCGCCCTTCTCTCCTTCTTACATTCTGTCAATTCAGCCAGTGACTCCGATAATTTGGTATCGTCTGTCCTGCTGGACCTATCCAAAGCTTTTGATACTATCTCCCATGCCCACCTTCTAAATCATCTCTCTAATCTTAACCTTTCCCATAAAACCCTTTCTTGGTTCTCCTGTTATCTTTCAAGCAGATCCCAAGCAGTGAAATAGGGCCAAGCCACATCCTCTTTCCTTTCTACTCTCACTGGAGTACCCCATGGTTCCATACTAGGCCCTTTGCTATTCAATATCTTTATTAACGACTTCCATAAAGTCATTCCTAACTCCAAAATTGTACAATACGCCAACGATTCCACTTTGATTTTCTGCGCCACTAACCTAGCAGAGGTCTAATCTCTGACTCAAAATGCCTTCTCTACCACTGAAAACTGGATGCTCCTAAATCACCTCTCTCTTAATACCAATAAAACCAAGATCCTTCTATTCTCCCCCTCTAACTCATTCCCTCTTGATGTAAACTCTCTTCCTATTACCAGCCTTAACAACTCCCCAATACAGATCGTACCCTCTGACAAACTTCTCGGTGTCACTATCGACAATCAGCTAAAATTTAATTCCCATATCCAGCTAAACATCAAAAAAACTCACATAAAACTTGGCCTACTTTACAGAAACAACCACTTCCTCTCTCCTTCCTCCAGACTAACTCTCGCCTCTACCTATCTCCTTCCCTCTCTCATATATAGCTCTCCCCTGCTCAATAACTTATCTTCCACACTTACCTCCAGACTGGAAATATGCTACAACAAAATCTCCAGATTTGCCACCAGTGCCAAATCCTCCTCTCACCATTACAATTCCCTTCACTCCTTAAACTGGCTTGAACTACTCAACCTACTAGACTTTCACCAATTAACCACAGTCCACAAATTATTATTCCAACCCTCAATCTGCCCCGCACTATCCAACATACTGCAACCATATTCCCCCCTCAGACCTTAGATCTTCTCACCAAAACCTGATCACCATTCATAAACCTAAGCGCCCTGCTGGCCAGCTTCTCTTATCCTTTACCCTAGCAAAAAAATGGAATGCTCTGCCCTCCTTTCTAAGGACCTACTACAACCACAATAACTTCACATCTCAACTTCATTCCTACCTCTACCTAAACAGGAAATGCAACTGCACTCTTCCACCCTTACCTCTCAAACTCTCCTCCCCCTTCACTCCTGGCTAACCTCTCACCTTCCTAACCTCACTCTCAATTACTAATTTGCTCTCATAACTAAATATTACTTCTAGCTATTATACTGTATTCTCATTTATCTCTTGAACTAAATTGTAATTGTATTGATTGTTTATTTCTTGGAGAATGAACCATACTGTATGTATTTTTTACTATCTTTGAAAAATGTGTATCTAAATAAACTTTGTTCTGTGGAGCTTTTCTCCCCGGGCCTCCACTGAAAATGAGCCCCCTAGCCCAGTGGACCTCCCCAGTAATCAAACTGAATAAATAAATAAAATAAAATAAATAAATGTTAGTACAAACAAAGGGAATTTAAATTGTAATTCTGGTAACATGACTTCAGCTTTCATAACAACATCTAGATTATGGGGAGATTTCAAAATGTATTACCAAAAAATATTCTATATTTAACCATCTTGCAATGTCTAATGAACTGGGACAGGCATCTAAGTTTGTAGCTAAGAAAGGAAAATCTGTGGAAAACATGGTTGAAAGGGATGGCGTAAAACAAAGGGGGCCTTTGGACATAAAGTGTTTCACATTCAAATGTGAACAGTTGTAATTATTGTAAATATATATGGGAAGGTGAGTGTATTCAGATTAGGAATTTGCTAATTCAACCTAAAATCAAATGTAATTGCGGAACAAAATGTATTGTATTGTTGGTGCTGCTGAATGCCAGACTTATCTATATTTTTTATATTGGAAAACCACAAGGTGTTTTAAGTACAGAATATATTTCTAGATCCAATACCAATAATGCTTCAGCTAAGCATGTGTGTTAATACCCAAGTCACATGTTTTTGTTTTTTGCAATTGACAAACTAGTCATGAGCCCATTGAAGGATGCTTTTGACTTGTGGCTGGAATACCTGGAGCTATGTTGGCAATTAAGAACTAATGCAACAGACACCTCTGGTTTAAATGGAATGATATCTATAAATTGTGTTTTTAAATTAAAATTCATGGGATTTCTTTAATTTTTAATTTTTAAGAGTAATTTCATGCCAAGTTGGGAATTATCAACAACCATGCCATATATTGCAAAATGATGAATTAAGAAGATGTTTAATTTACTGTGGTGAACCTTTCAGAGACATATTCATTGGCTTGATGTATAGGTGAATAGAAGTTGCGTCTTGATTGGGTAGATTAGAGCACATGACAGGTTAAGAAATTTTAAAAGTATGTCTTGTTTTTTAATGTGTTTATTCTGATGAAGTCTCACTATTAATAGAGATGAAAGTGCTAAAGTTTAATATTTTTTCTATAACCACATTTGTAAGCTCATTTTTTTATTTTTTATTTACCTATAAGAAAGCTCAGACTTGGCAATACAAAAACGTTTTGTTCATTAAAGTACCAAAAAAAAAAAAAACATGACTACAGTAAAGGTACAGAAATGTTTTGTTTGCACCTGCTGGTCATGTTCTTCAACCTTCTGCACTTTTCTATGGTGACCAGTGCAGTAGGGGGCTCATCTAGGGCCTGGTGCTGTTACTGATGTAGCACCCCTACCCTCTCAGATTTTCAAGTGAAGAGCCTATATAACAAAAAAAAAAAGATAGAGAGAGACTTCAGATTACTCTATAGCAAACCTCTTGTTACATTTGTACCAGTAAACTTCCTACAGTCAATCTACCACACCCCTCCCCACTCTTCAGTGAAAAGTAAGTTGATTGGTACATTTGTACTTCTGAGTCAATCAGCTTTCTCCTTCCTAAATCAGATCCATGCCCTCCCCTCAGATGGAGAATGAAATGCACTTCTGCACTTATTGATCATGCCACCTAACCCTTCGCACCCAGGGCAGCTACCACCTTCTCCTCACCCTTGCTTCACTACTGATAGTGGTACACATCTTGCTTATCCACATCAGGTATATGCAACAACAGGGGAACTTCAGTGATGACAGTCCATAGCTGACTTGGGCCCAATGTTGAAATGATTGCACTTTCAATGAGAAAACATCAGTCAATGGAAATCCTAACCATCAGGAACTCAAAAAATAGACAGAACACAAAAAAAAACACTCTCGATAATAATAAGGATAATCAAAATGTCTTCCTACTATACACTTTTACATACATATTCCTACTGCCAGGGACTCCAAAGTTTTTAGTACACTAACTCTTCCTTATAGTTGTAATACAATTAATGCAAAACAGCTTTTCTTTGTTTCCCCAAAGTGCTCAATTTTGTAAATAAGTTACTCTGGCATGCAGAACCAAAAACAGTAACTTTTTGAGATCAATGTACACTATTTTGGGGATTTTCACCTTTTGCCTCACATGTGGAAAATGCAAAGTAGACTTTTCCTCTGTAAAAACACTTGGATTTGACCTAATCCACTATTTTACATTACATATGACAGGACTGTTTTTGAGTTATTACAAGTCAGGACTTGAATATGCTGGTGGGGGGGGTGACTAATGATGGGTCATACTCAAAACTCTTCCACCATTCCTTGTTAAACATGCCATTTTTCAGTATTCAACTAGCGCCTTGGACAATCGTCATAGTTTTACCTCCATTTTCCATCATTTACTTTCTGTGTCCTAAGTTGTCCTTCTATTAAACCATTTCCATTCAGCAAAACTTTCTTGGATGTTGTCTTGAACTGTAGCCATCACCAAAGTTTTGCTGTACCATAAATGGTTTTACATCTTCATTCACATGCAACACTTTAATTCCCAAACATTAATGCCCTACTTGAAACAAGTCATAAGTGCTATCACATTTTCTTATAGGTTCATAGGATCATAGGTGTATACTAGTTTAGTGACTACAAGGGCCTCTTGAACCCTCAAGAACCCTCTGACGCCCATATTATTTGGATTACCCCAAATCCATAAAAATATTGAAAACCCCCCTTTCCGCCCCATCATTGATGGCAGACAATCTATTACGTATGCTTGTGCTAAATTTGTAGATGTTAAATTAAAAGAAGTATTAAAAAATGAAAGTCAGATATGTAAGGACTCATGGACTTTTCTAGAAACAATGAATAAGCTTCCCTTCTCTGAAGATCTAAATTTACTCACCATTGATGTCTGTGATCTCTATACATTTATCCCTCAGGACATTGGATGTGAGTGGGTAAGAGAATTCCTTTTGAGTTACCACATGGAGGGTTCTAGTATTGATCTTATTATTTATTTATTAGAACTCATATTAGAAAATAATTATTTTCTTTTCAATAAGGAATACTACTTACAGAAAACGGGTGTTGCCATGGGCTCTCCATGTGGGGCCACTTTCGCTAATACCATTATGGCCTATTGGGAGAGACATTTCCTGTTCAAGGATAATATGATCCTTGAGAGGGCCACATGGTACATCCGTTATTTGGACGATATATTTATCCTTTGGAAGGGTGAAAAAGATTCAGCTAGAACATTCACTGAACACATTACTAAATTCACTGATTTTCTACATTTCACCTGAGAATTTCAAACTATTAGTATTTCTTATCTGGATATTGAGTTGACCAAAATTGTTCCTGAGAAACAATATATCTCAAAATATTTAGGAAAGCAACCTACTCGAATGCATTTTTGCATTTTTCTAGTTGCCACCCTTTTGCCCAAAAGAGAAGTGTGGTTAAGGGTCAATTAGTTCGGGCAGCTAGGATGACCACCCTGGAAAAAGACTTCCTTGATGAATGCAACCTTTTGAGGGGGATGTTTTTAAAACATGGATACCCTAGGTTTTTAGTGGACGACCTCATCAAGGAAGTACACAAGAAGCATATAGCGGGTTCCCTTAAACCATTGCTATCTTCTATGGAAGGGCTAGGTGAAGATTTGGATGATGGTGACCATTTGAATATGAACATCAGTTCCCTACAAGAGAGTGAGTTTGAATTAATCACAGACTCATTGGTGAATGAAGGTACTAAAATAAATTTTATTACTACCTTTTCTGTTGATGCACACTTTTTAAAATCAATTATTAATAAGAACTGGTGTTTCTTTGCATTTGACACCCTTATCAAAAATAACTTAAGTGAGTCACCTCAATTTGTGTTTAGGAGAGGTAAGAATTTAAAAATGATCCTTGAAAGGGGCCCACCAAAAGTGTATGGCCCCCATTGTGGAATGTCCAAATGTGAGGCATGTAGACGGTGTAAATACATGAAAGTTACAAATCATATTAACATTGGAAATAAAAAATTCCACATTAGGGGTAAATTTAATTGTAATACCAAAGAGGTTGTTTACTTAGGGTTATGCAGTTGTTGTCCAGCCTTTTATGTGGGTCATACTGAGAGACCATTAAAGAGCAGGATTTATGAGCATATTTATGCAATTGCAAAATTGAATCTGAATAATGCTCTGGCTAGGCACATTAATTGTTATCCCTCACATGAATTCAGATTTTTGGTGTTGGAAAAAGTTTTGGATAATGAAAGGGGAGGTCCAATGGATTTGAAATTGGATGAGAAAGAATTGATTTGGCAAGTGAAATTAAATGCACTCACACCCCCGAGTTTGAATGATGCTGTTTCCTTTAAAAGTATTTTGAAATTGAGGGCTTTGACAAGATAACACAATGTTCTAACATAATTATATACTTATTTAGTGATTTATTGGAAGTATACATTTATATATATATTTTTTGTTATTAGGATTTATTTATATAATATATATGTATTTATATGGTTCATCATTCTATTTTGATAAATGTGAAAGTATGTTGGGTATGTGGGGTCTTTAAATGGAGGCCTGTTTTTTTAATTGTATTGTGATATCATGACATGATAATTTATTTAAGCTGTGAATTTTTGTAATGTCAGTTGTCTGAAGAAGTTTGCTTAATCAGTAAACGAAAGTGTTAACCTTATTTTTGGACTTGGTATGGTTTTCTTTCTTTTTATCCAGTTTTTAGAGTTTGTTTTTTTGGTTTGGTTAATCAGTCACTGTTAATAGGATGCCATCTGCAAATAATTGTACTTTGTGGATGAAATCATTATTTATTAGTATGCCCTAGATTTTTTTGTTTGACCTTATATAATTTGCAAAAGGTTCTATAACTTGATCAAAAAGCAATGGAGATAGGTGACAACCCTGTTTAGTAACTTTAGTAATCAGGATTGATTGGGAAGTATAAGAGCCTATCTTCATGTATTCATAGAGAAGTTTAATTAATTGTAAGAAATTGTTTACTATTATACTTTTCTTGACATGTTGTTTTAGTCCATGGCTCTGACACCAGTTATTTGTCTGTGTCAACCCTTCCTGGAGAACATTTTTGTCATTGGGGATTCTATGACAGCTCCTAATTTGCAATCATATGAAATTTTGTCAGCCAGAGACCCTTGCCATTGGCCTTGACTTCAGAGGATTAAATGCCAAAAAGGAGCATTCCCAGGCCTGATCCCTGAGGGACTCCACTTGTCATTGGCCTCTTTGTAGAGGTGGAGTCCTCAATTCTAACTTTTGGGGTTCTGTCTGTGAGCCAGCAGACTCTACACTGGATGGCACAAAGGTTTATACCTAACCTCCTGAGTTTGTCAACAATGTCCTTGTGGGGTATAGTGTCAAATGTGTTGGCCAGTTCAAAGTAGGCAGTCCAAACCATTTTATCCTCATCCAATGCATTGGTGACCTTCTCAAAGAAGTTTACCAGGCTAAGTAGGCATGGCCTGCCCTTGATGAAACCAAATTGGGTTGGATCCAGTGATTATAGGTTTCCTGTGTCATTATTCATCATTTCCATGATAATTTTTCCATGGATTTGAATATGACACTATTTTGACTTATAAGTCTGTCGTTGTCCAACCTTTGTGCAGAGACATGATTGCTTCAGTTTTCCATTTGTAAGGCATAGAGGATGTTTGGAGGCTACAATTAAATAGTAATTTCAAAGGACCTGATAGGTTATGTTTCATGCTATTTAGAAGTCATCCTGGGATATTGGCTTTGAGGACCTGTTCCCCAGTAATAGTTGGATGAGCTACATTTGATGGTATTTCCTTAGGGGAGGTTGAGGGGGGGACAGGTGAAATTAAAGCTCAGTTTGTTGGCCAGTAGGTTTGCTATACCTTCTGGCACAGTATTGGTGTCTTCATTAACAATGAACACTATACACAACTGTGTATTGCTTTTGAGGTTTTGGACATAGCTAAAGAATGCCTTGTGGGTATCCTTTTACCTCAGATTTGGCTTTAGTATACTTTATTTGTCCTCTAAGTTGTTTGTTTAGTTTGATGAGAGTGATGTTATCCTTCTGAGCACTACACTTTCTAATTTTTGCCAAGATGTTCTTCCTTCTGTTATATAGCCTGTCAATGTGATTCTACTAGGTGGCTTGTTTTTTTAATTAGTTCTGCACTTTTTCCTGGTCTGTACAGCTGCCTCTATCCAGCTATTAGCATGATTATATAGGGTTTCTGTTAACAGTTTCATCTAGGTAGCAGTGTTCTCAGGGCTTATAGGGGCTGGAATTTTTGCCAGGTTATTATTTAATAGTAATTTAAAGCTACAGAGAGCACACCAAGAGCACACAACTATGTTGACTAAAGCTAAACACCACCACTATTTATACTAAGGTGTTCAAACTCTAATGACTATGAAATAAGTAATTTACTGTTAATAAACTCTCTCTTACTTGCAAATATCTAGTTGTACTTCTTTGATTAGATAGCAGTATAAAGCCATTGTTACCCATACCTGTATGTGAAACCTTGCACATATACTATCATCTATTACTATGTCTGCTATAATCACTATACTCAAGTCTTTTGTTAACTATGTGTGTTTTTTTTTTTTTTTTGTGGAGCGTTTCTCCCCGGGCCGCCACAGAAAAAGGACCTGTGTCTAGTTGGACTTTCCCAGTTATAAAATATAAAATAAATAGTAGGAAGTTAGCCTTAGATTAGTTCCTGAACATTCCAGGGTTAGCTGGGGTTTTGGGTTTTACTTTTACTTCAAAAGAGACCATTTTGTAATCTGACCATACCAGAGAAGACATTACAATAGAGGGTGTGCAACACTCTCCCATACTGTTGAGGACCAAGTCCAGCATGTTTGCACTCCTGGTCACTCCTGGTCAGTATATTGGGAATCTGGCACAGGGAGTTTGTGTTTACATCTCTGTGCCTGAATGTTCGGTGTCGTATATGGTTCCCATTTAATAGTGGGGTAATTAAAGTTGCCCATGAACATGGAATTGGGTTGGATAATGAGTGTTTCCAGTAAGTTTAAATGCGTATTATGGGTTTATTTGGTAATAGAGGGGAAACTATAGATTGCAAGGAAGTGGTATGGGATTTTGCTTAAGGTGATTTCAACATGGAGAAGCTCAAGTGCATTGTCCTGTTTGACCAACGTAGAAGTATATTTATTTTTGTTGTAAACTGAGACACCACCAGCTTTAGTCCCTGTCTGTGCAGTAGTTTGTCTAAATGTGTCGAAGGCATTACAGCCTTGCACTGTCAGTGTGCTCTCTGTAGCTTTAAATCATCTTCCATTATTAAGTGAATCTTTCTCCAGCATTTAAGTTTAATTCCAAGCAACAGTGTACATAATACTGATAATTTCAAAGACCTTTCAGAGGGCCAAGGAGGTGCTCAGCTTGACATGTATGGGCAGTTTATTCCAGAGTATGGGGAGTCCCTGGGTCAGGAACCTATCCCTCCAGCATGTTTTGTTCACTGTGATGACAAGGTTTAGATCCCTGGAGCATGTGGCTCTGAGGGATTGGGATTTCTTTAAGTGGAGAATGTCCAACAGCTCAGGGTTTGACACGGCCTTGTATGTTAAGCAGAGATCGCCTCTGAGTAGACGATATGCCACAGAATATAGCTGGAGTTTTTTTAGACGGTCAGAATAGGGCATCTGCTTTAGGCCTGTGATTCTTTTAGTGAGGTATTTTGGTGGCCTTTCCAGCTGTTGCAGATGTCTTGTGAGGTACATACCAATGAGGGATGAGTAAAGTGGGACAATGACCTCCTTTTTTCTGGAGGAAAAGCCCTTAGTGATGAGGTTTGCCACATAGAAGGATTTCCTGACTGTTGTAGTGATGTGGTTATTGAAAGATAGACCACTGTCCACCTGTGTCCCTAAGTCTCTCATCACACTTTCGGTGTTTAGTGTACTGCCACCTATGTGGTAATTCATGGGTACATGTTTTTTCCTAAAGGGGATAACTATACATTTCTTGGCATTAAGCTTGAGCCCATGGCTCTGGCACCAAGCATCTGTTTCTGTAAGGTCCATTTGTAGAATATCCACATCATTTGGGGATTCAGTAATGGCTCCCAGTTTGCAGCCATCTGCTAAGTTTGGTAGCCAGAGTCCCTTAGTGGTGGCCTGTACTTCAGAGAAATAGATGCCAAACAAGAGTGGTCCCAGGACTGAACCCTGAGGTACTCCACTTGTCACTTATCTAGAGCTGGATTTGGAGTCAGCTACTTTTACAGTCTGGGTTCTGTCAGTAAGCCAGTTGGCAATCCATCGAGTGATGTAGGGATTTATGCCCAACTTAGTAACTTTATCTATGATTCCAGAGTGGGAGATGGTGTTGAAGGCCTCGGCAAGGTACAGATAGGCTGTGTGGACTGCCTTACCCTCGTCCACAGTTCTGGAGACTGATTCAAAGAAGTCAATCAGTTCAGGAGACAAGATCGGCCCTTCGTGAACCCAAACTGGGTAGGATACAGTGATTGAAGGTTCCAATGTCTTTGTTTATAAGTTCCATGATAACGTGTTTCATGCCCTTGCAGATCAGGCTCGTCAGACTGATGGGATGGTAGTTCCCGGGTTCCAAGTTGGATCCCCCTTTGTGGAGTGGGATAACTGTAGCTGTGCGCCGCTCAGTGGGCACAAAGCCTGAGGTCAGGCTATGATTAAACATGACACTTAAGTGAGGTGCCAGTTCATTTTGTAGTTCATGTAGTACACAGCCCAGGATGTCATCTGGTCCCATGGATGCTGTATTCTTAGCTTTGGAGAGTGCGGTTTCTACCTGTATGGCCGTGATTACTGGAATATGGCAATCTTTTGGTATTGAGATGGGCACTTTAGGGAGTGAGATGGGGGTGAAGTTGGCACTAAATCGATCTGCCAGGATATTGGCAATATCCTTGGGATCAGTATATTTAATGCCATTCTGTTGTAGCTCAGAGCAGATCTGAGCATTGCCATTTAGATTCTTGACATAACTATAGAATGCCTTGTGGTTGTCTTTGGAATCTTTAGCAATTTTATTTTCATAACTAGATTTGGAGGATTTTATGAGGGATCTCAGCCTCTTACTGAGGCTGGTAAGGGCATTTTTTGCATCCTGGGATTTTCCTCTTTTCTGCAACAATTTCTTTCTTCTGTTGTATAGTTTGTTTATTGCAGGGGACCACTAGATTGGTTTCCTTTTTTTTGGAGGAGAGCATCTTGGTTCTATTTGGGATGGTACGATTCATGCAAGAGTGGATGTGCTCATACAGTGCCTTAGTGTAGGATTCAGCAGTCGAACCTTCAGCTCTCATCTGCATGCGTGTCATGAAGTTTGTCACTTCTGACTTGAATAGCATGAAGATGGCTTTGGAGAAGATTTTTTACGAAGGTTTCCTTACTGGGGGGTGGGGGTGAGACGTGGATGCCAAGAGTGATTTGCTTATGGTCAGACCTGACCAGTGAGGGGATGACCACTGGTGTGGAGCATCTCTCTCCCATGTTGGTAATGACCAGGTCTAAGATATTAGAGCCCCTGGTGGGACAATGGATTAGCTGATCCAGGGCATTGGAATTTATGAATTCCAAGAACCGCTGGGAAAATGTGTTGGTACCCAAGTAGTTTTGCCAGTTAATGGCAGGGTAGTTGAAATCACCCAATGTTAGGGTGTTTGGTTGTATCTTAATATTTTCCAGTATGTTTAGAAAGGTGTAGTGAGAATCTTGGGGCATGGTGGGGGATCTGTAGCAAGCTACAATTTGGATTGCAGTCTTATCTAGTGTTAGTTGCTCCAGGAGAATTTCAGATGCATTGTGTTGGGCAACTAGCCTTGAGGTGTGAATATCCTTGGTGAATATGGACACTCCTCCACCTTTAGTGTGTCGGTCTTGGTTTGGTGGCCGAAAAGTGTGGTAAGAGTTGTAGCCTGGTATTGCAGAGGTGCTCTCTGGAGCCTTGAATCAGGTCTCAGTTACTGCACAGATATCGATGTTCTCCATTTTTAGGAGTGCCTCGAGAGAGTGCATTTTGAGGCTTAGACTTCTATCACTGAGTTGCATTACCTTCAGATTTTGCATGCTTGTATGTGTTACGGTGGTGGTTTTGTCCTTTGAACCTTACCTAAAAAAGGCACTATAGGGGTGGCAAGAGCTTTATCCAGTAACCTGAATCCTAGGGCTGACAGGTGCAGACCATCTCTGGCAAAGCATCATGGTTTGTCGACCATATCGTCCCTGTCAGACTGATACTGGATCCCCTTTGAATGACATCAGAAGCTTAGCTAATTGTTGAAGTCAATCATTTTGTCCTTATACTGTGGTATCATTCTGGGCAAAGGCAGGATGCTACTCAGGGCTATGGTCATACCTGCCTGGGCCACATGATCCGAGAGCTCTTCCATGTCTCTTTTCATGTAGCTCAGGGAGGTACGTCTCAAGTCATTCACTCCAACATGGACAATGACAGAGTCGTATTTGTACTTGTTGTGGTTGCAATATCTTTCTGAGATAACTTGAAAAAAGTATATTCTACATGCTTAATGTTTCTTAAGTGATGTGTACTATGCAATACCGAATGTCTCAATGAAGTATTGTTAGGATAAGTGATATACCAAGTCATGCTACTGACTCACCATGCAGGACAGTTGTCACTGCTCAAATAGAGTATGGAACAAAGGTTCCGTAGGTCCATATAATGAGAAAGGTGTTTTCCTCACAGACGTTTGATTCTCACTTTTGTCCCAGTCTGTTTATTGGCTAGGCTGCAAAATGTTTCCCTTTATTTGCCTACATATGGAACAATTATTGAATTTAACATAATATGGAAGGGGCAGTTGCAGTTAGAGAGCTGTAAAACTAAGTTGCTCCTACCTATGTTAAGATTTTATCCAGGTATTCCATAGACTACAAAACTGACTAGGTATGAACACTGGTAGTGGTATAGTTAAACAGTCATTACAACTGTACTCTGCTAAGGCTACATGTAACTTATGGTAGCCAGACATATTAGTAGCTTGAGCTAAAAGACATAAATAATGCATGGCATTTATTGAAAACATTAACAGAATAGTTTAGTAGGAGTGTTGTTCAGCTTTTGGTCCCTTTGTGAAAATAAGCGTGTTTTGCCTTACCTTGATCTTTACTGTGTCAGCAATATTACCAATTCAGCATTTGAATCATTTTTGTTTTTAGCCTCTTGAGTAAAAAGACATTCATTATCTATGCTGCATGCCTATTTCTTAGTGCAATACAGATGATAATATAGCATACTGTGTTACTGATACCAATCAGGTTTCTAGTTCAACAGTACGCAGACCATTCTTCACAGAAAATGCGTACAGTGACCTGTTAGTTTGCATCACTTAAACAGTTTAGTCCAAACCAAACAAAAGCTCTTAAATTAAATATTAGCATGTTAAAGTCACCGTATCTAAATGCGAATGGAGCAGGGGAAATCAACTCTTGGAACAATGACTATCACTTCACCTTTAACCTTGTATTGCAAAGTATTAGACAGAATTACTCAATCTTACATTTATAAGCAGCATTGGACCTACAATTAGATACATCTCAAATCTGGATATTTTTTTCTGTGAAGCTGATCCTTAGTAGAGACCTGTTTTGCAGTCTCCACACTGTAGCTATACTTTTATGTCTTTTTAACATTTTATACTATAAAGCCTTTATGGTAATTCAATAGTATAGTAGAATGTAATACTAGTAGACAGTACACATTGTAGATTTTAACAGTTTTATAAACAAATAAGTTGGAGAAGAGGTGTTTATGTATGTATATATATATATATATATATATATATATATATATATATATATATATATACCTTTTTACTATTCAGACAGGCTGCCTTCAGAGTTGCTGGGTGATGGTATATGTACATGTTACAAAATTCAGCAGCCTTTAGCTTTGTACTGCATGCATGATGTTTGTGTCAGCATCAGGCATGTCACTTTATTCTGGCCATATGATGCAGAAAGGAAATCTTCTGCTTTTTTTTTTGATCTTTGAGCCTATGGATGGGACTTATTTAGACTATTCAGCCATCTTGGATTATAGGCATCATGCTTGGTGATGTCTACCCTACTGACTGTGTAGTTCTTAGTGATTCCAGTTCTCATGTACTAAGATATGGAGGGGGTTGCAAGACTGCAATGAATCATCTGTTTTCCTGAAGTGGAGTAATGTGTTGTTGTTAATCTTGTGCTAATTAAACTTTTCCACAGCCAACACCTTTCTAAGCACAATTATAGTCATAAATTACTTGGTATTACAGGGTAAAGGTAAATTATTGAAATGATAATCTCCTTCTTCTTCTCCTTTTGGCTGCTCCAGTTAGGGGTTGCATAGCAGATCTCTGGTCTGAACGAGTAGAAGTAGAGTTTTATGGTATTGAGTTACCAGCTCGGCACCCAACCTTCCTCAGAAGGAACACACATGCACACACTCACACCTAGGTCCACTTTAGAATGCCCATTCCACCTGAAACATGTCTTGGGAATGTGGGAGGAAACCAGAGCACCCAGAGCAAACCCATGCAAATAACAAAGGCAGGACAAGGAGACTCCGCACAGAAGGCACCCGGCCAAGAATCAAACTGGAGAACTTCTTGTTGTGAGGTGACAATGCTAACCATTGAAATGATAACCATTTTTTTTCCAATTCAAGGTAATATGTCTGGATACTCAGGTTTGGTGAGGTGCTGAGCTATTGACTCGGGCCCAACATTATAATCCCAGAAAACTGAAACCTGTTGTTGGGGTGCCTTCTGTTTGCTATTTAGCTTTCTATAAATTAAATTGCCTCACTGGAAAAAGGTTCTCCCACACATCTGGGGAAGCTGGGGATGTGAAAATAAAATGAACTGTTTTCTAAACTCAGTAGCTGAGGCAGCAGAAATGAGCAGTGGCTGAAAGCTTGTTGGTAACTCTCATGGTTATAACTATAGGGCCAAGTATTAGCAAGGGGAAGGTTTCTTAGTAGACTACTCAATACCGATAGGACAGAAACCCCACAATACACCATTCATTAAAGCAAAGGCATTGGGTTTGACAGATATTTGTCAAGGCCTTGAAAATGTCTTTTGTGTGTCATAAGAAAGGTTCTGGTAAGCACTTCATGATTCATGTGAAAGACCTGGGATATGGCTCAAGCTGATCTCATCAGAGGTAGAGAAATTTCAACCTCCATTTTAGAAAAGTCTGTGTGGTAGAAGGACGTTTTGAAGGACTGCTTTAATAGTGGATTTATCATTTTCTGAGGAGGCAGTACAGAAACATTGGGTGGAAATAAATATATGTTTATAGATGAAGTTAATTGAAGTAATTAAGTAGTTCTGCAGTGGCAGGGCTGCAGGACTGTATGAGGCCTTTCAAGAAGAGTTGACATCGCTGAGATTGTGGTTAATAGATGCCTTACAAGAAGAGTTGACATTGCTGAGATTGTGGTTAATAGATCTTTTCTTCCTTTTAACTTTAAAACTGAGGGGATCGTATTCTATTTCAGAAATAGGCACATTAAGATATACTCAAAAGACAGAGGAATGTTGCTACTCAGCCTTGCTATAAAATTATATCCAAAGTTCTAGGAAGTAAAAATAATCAGATAGGCATGCCTCTCTTTTAGGAGGAATTATGGGTTGTGCTGGTATTTTATGTTATGGTATGGCATGCCTCTGCATGCACTATGCACAATGGAGATCAGTACTTCTAGTGTCCCTGAACTGCAGCCAATATCAGCTGAGAGTGTACATCAAGTGAACCCTCCTCCCAGGATGAGGGCAGCCTTCCTCCCTGCTTGCTCCTTAAGCTGCTATGAAAACTATGACTCTTTTACTGTATTCAGAGCTTATTTTTCTACAGCACCAGTGCAGCAAAAGAATCAGTTTAAAGAGAAACAATATCTTGTTCAAATAAAATAACTGAGATACTATTTACGGACAGTATCTTAGCTTTGAGAACGGTTGCATGAAGTGAACACTTCTGAATCATCAAACAATAATTCTTGCAGGATGAGAAAGGTTATTTTAGGTTCCTAGGTTCTTATTAGGCTAATGACCACTAGGGCCCTTACAAGACAGCCATGGACCACAAATCATTTGGGTCCTGAGTAGCATGGGGATCTGTATGGGGGGCAGGTTATTAGGCAAGTTGCTAAGGATTTCATAGGGGGTTATTAGTTAGAATAATACTTTTCTTATTCATGGTAAGTATCCATAAGGGACATAGGGGCCAGACCAGGGATACATTTACAATTTCCCATCTGATTTAAACTTGGATGGGCTGTCACTGAAGGATGCAGTTTCGGTAATTCATTATAAAAGTGCTCCATAGTAATATTCACAGTGCTCTCCTGCCTCATTTGGTACATCTTTCTTTATCTTTCTATAATTCTAGTCACACACACTCCCAAATACTTAATAGCACTCATTATAATACATGCACTCTTTCTCCTTACAAAAAATGAATTAGAGCAAATTTGTTAACCATTCAGCAGTTCTCCTTGTACTTTTAGCATTTTCATATTAAGGACAGACGTGTGAACTCAGGAGATATTTCATTTTAGTGGAAGGTCAATATTATTGCTGATTTAAGTACATTTACTTTAGTCTGTGTTATATGAGATATGAAATAAGTCACTTGGTTTTATACTATAAGTGAAAGAATTTCATCACTTTTTCTTTGTCACAACTATGTCAATTCTCCCTAGCTCATGCGGTATCTGACACAGTAATGCCAGTATGAATCTAAGACAAGTGGTATGCAGGAAAACAGGATCATGGGGAAGCTTTTGTACAGAGAGGTAGTGTTAGTTGTACACTAACTCTCTACATACATCTGCCACATATAACATAACGTAAAAAAGAAAAAAAAAATACTGTGAGTATTTCTACAGACATGCATAATTAGTAAATTAACAGCCACACACAAATTCTAATTTGAAAGGATATTTCAGCAAATTACTTACAAAACTTTATTTTGAAAGGTTCTTGCAGTTTTTTTTTCACAGAGCTGCTAGGGGCAGGCGTACTAATAAATTCAGTGAATGATCAAGCTTACATTTGCTTGTTGTCTTTTACAAATACAGCATGTATTGCTAGCGAATATTATGAAATAAAGTAGAGTTTCTGTTAAACTGAATAAATTATTGCATTTTTAAACTCAGCTCTTTTTCACAGTCCCCACATTCCTTGAAAGGAATGCAAATGCCCTTGAGTCATTCACAGTAATTTTATCTTTCTAAAGCTTCCCCTAATCTGCATATAAATAATACTTCCTTGTGCATACTGTGTTGCAGTCAGTAAGACTAAACTCTGCAGACTCAATTATACATGATCAAAATTTCAGTTCTTTTCTTCCATATAGATACTGATGTTACGCTTAGCATATGATTACAGTCATAATGGCAGTGAAATGTTGTTACTGCATTCTACATATGTAGATATGTTGTGTCAAACATATATTTATTGTTTGACATGAATCGCTATGAATACTGTAATTCAGCATGAGCACCCAAACAGAATATATATATTTTTAAATGTACATATTATGCTTGTAAGTATAGCTTAGACAGATAGTGCTAATTCAATAAATCTTTTTATTCATATTATTTTTATAATGTCTGCATTTTAGCAATATAATTCTTCAAATGATTTAGTAAACATCTTTATTGTGTGTGTGTGTGTGTGTGTGTGTGTGTGTGTGTGTGTACGAGTGTTCAAGTGTGCATCTGCAGTCTGTTTGTTTTTTTGTGGTGTTTATGTGTATCAATCTATTTGTTAGTCAGTGCAATTGCATGTAAAACCTAGTTATCTTTAATATTACCCAAACAGGATAAAACATACTATTTTTAAGCTCATACACATTACTTCTGATTGCTGTCTTGCTCTGGCATTGTTATCTCTTCTGTTTCACATTGTTTCACAAAGTGAGGTGCCAGTAAGTAAAGACAACAAGTTAATTCATGAGTCTGTACTGAGCGCTCATTGCTACAGCAGAGCTACCTTGTCATGCTCATTAGCTTTAAGTCATTAAGCACGTGTGGCATATGTTGGCAGTAGCAAGACACTTCCATTTTTCTAGCTGTCAGTCCCAGAGCAGAGACTGCTGAATTGGTTTTCTAGTATGTATGCTTCTGTACACAGGAGATTTCTGTGAGACTTGTCAGCTCTTTCCACCTGTGAGGTGAATGCAAAACCATCAAAAGTCAATGAAATGTACTTTTATTTTTGTGGACAGGATGTGACTTTAAAACCAATCATCTGTAAGCACAAGATTACTTTACAGCATCGCTAATACAAATCATATGTAACTGATTATAGTTATGTTTCTTATATTTAATGTCATTGTGTAACAGAAAAAGAGAATGTCTGCTGAATATTTTTCTTATGGAATTTAAATACAACATCAATCTATTAAGGCAATTAAAATCAGAAATTATTACATTTTTAGGTAAAGTAATTTTAATGTGATTTCTACATTAATTACACAATGTAATGGTGACTGCTATATATTCTACCCCTTTAACTTTAATTATGCAGTATGGACTATTTTAATGTTCAAGAAATAGTATAAATAATAGAAATGCTGCTTTTTTTTATTATACAAAAAATTGTCAGCATTAGTATATCTTTGTATTATTTCCACTGTTTTTATATGATGCTATACATGCCCCATTCTCTATTGCATATAATCTCTGCATTGTCAAAAACATCATGATTAAACACCCTGCATATTGATATTCTGTTGTATTATTTTAATAATTTAATTACTGTTGATTACTTGTAATCCCAATCCACACGATTTCTACTGATATAGTAAAGAAGTGCTGGAAATCTACAATAAATGCTGGTATCTGTACCTCTAGTCCAGACAGTGGCAAAGTGCTACAGAATAACACCATATTCCGTACTTTACTACATAATAAGCCCTAGAAAGCCACTGGGAGAGGAAGGGCCCATAAATTGCCCCCATGCTCATTTAATAAAAGTCACAAATCAAAAGTAAACCCCAGCAGGCTATATCCAAATATGTCAGACATAAGCACTGAAAAGGCTCCAGTCTGGGTCCATTCAAAAGCCACTGGCAGAGCCAAGTCCCAGTAAACTGCCTTCATACTTCATGAATAAAAGATGTAAACAAATGCACCCAATACAAATGCTGAAACAGATCTGGCCCAGGCCCAAAATTACATGAGGAAGATTGCTACCAATCTTTTGCCTTATACTGTTGTTCTAGATATAAAGTCTTACAAAAGACAAACGTTCTTCATATAACTATTAGAAATCAATCCCACAGAGAAGAAAGTCTGTGGTCTACCAGGGACCATAACAAATGAGACCCTACTATGTATACAAGTTGGCAAAATGCATGCAATGACAAAAAATACTTGGCGCTAACAGCTTGAGAAAGACCAATACCAAAAGAGTGACTGTCATAATAAAAAAAAAATCCTTAATTGACCCAAGCTTTGATTGCAAAGTACAAGAAGAAAGGCGATAATGCCTCTTCACAAGGCCACAAAACCTCCTGTATATGTAATGTACTGATGTGACTGCAATGATCCTGCTTTCTTTTAGGCAATACCAACTCTTGTACTTGCTAACCCGCCCTACATCTATCATATTCCACCTAAATGAATCTCCTGTCTGCCAAATACTGCTCAATAGAAACCACATCCTGCGTATTCAAAAGCTCACCACCCAACTGACTCAGAAATACTTGCATCTTAACAATGAAAACTGTGGAATATCCCATCCCCCTTTTTGAAGTGTCTGTATGCAAGACGATACTTCTGCAGTGGTTGCAATCTCAACTCCCCTGTTGGAGACAGCAACTAGCTTCCCCTTTTGCTCCTACCCCATGCAAACAAACAAGAATAACCCCATTCCCCAACCACAAACTGGACTTTCTGACCACTTCAAAAGGAACTGGCAATGAAACCAGCCAGTTTACTATTCCATCATTAGCTGCAGACTAGCCATCCATCACTAACTATCAAGCATTTGTCTTCTACTACCTAGACTTTCCCGGTGTGTTCATCGACTGCTGAATTATATTTAGTGCTTACCTTCTGACTGGATCTCTAACTTTTCACTAATCAGGGCTGGATACCCACCCAATAAATCTTGCTCTGCTTGTCTTCCTGCACTGCCACTTGGAGGCAGTCTGTCACCACATTTTTCCACTCTTCTTCAAAAGTGCCACCAGACTTCCAAAAGAGAAACTAGACAGGTAGTGAGTAATATAACATCAGCTGTCTCCCTATAATGCTGCAATAGATCACCTTCTATCAAGTACAACACAAAACCAAAATGGAATCCATAACTATAAATCTCAAACTCCTGCCAAAGACTTGCCAAACTTCTGCCAAGTTAAATAAGATATGTGTGTGTGTGTGTGTGTTGTGTGTGTGTGTGTGTGTGTGTGTGTGTGTGTGTGTGTGTGTGTGTGTGTGTGTGTGTGTGTGTATACAGTACATATATAAACTCATACATACTGTATGTATTTATATCCATAGGCATATAAACATATCAACATAAACAAAAGGACATATATTCACATGCACATATATCTGCAGCCATGACCCCAGAATAACTTATGAACAGATACCTTTCCCAAATGAGTTGATAAGTATATAAGCCCATATACACACATAAATATCAAAATACAACACTTGCATATCTGTATATGCACATGCTTATACATATATTGTGACATAGATGACATAATGGTGAAGGTTGCCACCTTCCATTTACAAGGTGCACGATTCGATCCTTACCTCCAGCCAATGCATGTATGGAGTCTGCATGTTCTGCCTGCATCCCTCACTCTCTCAGGTTCCTCCCAGCTTCCAAAAATCATGTCAAGTTTTTCCAGCTCAAACTCACCTAAGACCGGAGCTGTGGGCAGCAGCACAAACTCTAGTTGGAGCCTACTGTGGAAAGAGTTATAATGACCACCTTACTTAGGGCATCAGCTGTGGTACACAGTATCCTGTAGACCTGGAAACATGGATCATAGACTGTCCACTGTATCAGCGTGAGTTACTCAGTGGTTTAAAAATTGTCTCTATGTGATTCATTCACATTGACTAATCTTGTCAACTAGTCAGAGTTATTTGCCAGAGCTAAGTGGCTGAGGACCCAGACTACTACAAACTATGCCATACACCCATGCTAAAAGTGTGAGGGGCCTATGTGTCCTTACTGGTCAATGCATGCCATAAAGCCCAGCAGCCTGGGTCACTAAGCTACTGTCTGGTCATTGACCAGTTGCCCATTTTGGGTTACCTGGGATAGCTCTGTTGACGGAAAGCTAGATGTCAAACCAATCAACCTGCTAAGCATGAACAAAGGATTGTTACACTCCATATAAGTTCAGTGACAGAGAATAGGCTGGAAGTGGATGGCATGATGGTAAAGTAGAGTAGAGGATGGACGTCCTATGTATCCAGAAGACAAGATGGAAGGGCAGTACTGCAAAGTCACTTGGCTTGGGAGTCTACTGCTCAGGAGGTAGACAGACTAGAAATTTTGTGGGAACTGTAGTGTTGGAGAGGATTCAAAAGACTGTGAGGGATGTCATCAGAACTGGTGATATACTCATGACAAAAAGACTAAAGTGTAAGGATAGGGCAATATTCAAAATCTCAGCCTATGCCCCACAGCAGCGTGGTGACATCAAGGAAAAGAAAACATCTGGGCATTTGCAGGACATACTAGATAAAGCAGGGCAGCAAAAGTTGGTGTTGATAATGGGGGACCTAAATGCAGATATCTGGATATACAGAACAGACTGTTATGACAGTTGTACACAATGTTGGGGCAACACGAATGAAGACGTAGAGGCCATTCTATACTTCTGTCAGCAAAATGGCTTGACATTGACCAGGGACAGACACAAGATGACATAAAAGACTGGGCAACATGCAACTCCAGTAGACTTCTTCCTTGTGAGAAAAGGGCACTGGTAAAATCAATGATTGCAAAGTCATCCTCAGTGAAACAGTTGGCTCACAGCATAAACTATTGCTTGCCATAATCAGTTGAAACGAATGGTCAGAGAAGGCTCTAAGGTCAACATAATGTAGGGTGAAGACCTAGAGCTTGACTGGAGAGATAGCACAAGTTGAATAATTACTTAGGGATGTAGCACATCAGGAAGAAGAAGAAGAAATAGATGGAGTTGAAGAACAGCAGCGCTTTGAAACAGCATGTGTGAGGTCTGAAGAACAGATATGCAGCTGATCCAGGTATGGAAATTAGATACTTAAGCATAGTTGGTGGGAGAATGCAGAAGTCCAGGAAGTTATTGAAAGAAAGGTGGATTGTAGGAAAACTTGGGAGATAGAAAAGATGGGGCAGGCAAGAAGGAAAACTGGTTGGCTAACAAAGGAGTAGAAATGGCAAAGAACAAGGCATTAGAGGGACTTTATCAACTTCTGGAAACTATTTCAGTAGATGGTACAAAGAAACTCTATCAGTTTGGAAGGCACAGACAAAAAGATAAAGAAGAAATTCATCAGTCTCTCCTTATAAGAGATGCTACCAAAAACCAGATCACTAGTCCACACAGCAGCAAATACAGATGGAAAGAAAACTCCATAGAAGCTGTACTGCCACAGGCACAATCTATGACAAAAGAAGAATAACATACCATAGAAGATTAAGAACAGCACCAAGAAAATGAAGTCAGAGAAAGCCGTAGGCTAGATGATTTCATGGCAGATATGATCAAGGTGTTGGGTGAGTTAGGGGAGACATGGCTAATGAGGGTATTCATAACAGTACAGAGAGAAAAGTGCACCCCAGATACTTCTTTCTAAGGTCCTAGAGCCCCGAGTAATTCTTTGAACTCCTGTGCTCCTGGCATGCTAATGCCAGTGAGCAAGACCAAAGAAGACATTCACAACTGCTGACATTATAAAGATGTCAAAATCCTGTCACACTGCATGAATGTTCCGATGCTGCCATTTTTCTTCAACTGCAACTATTTTCTCTTGTTCTTGAGGTGCTAGAGCCCTGAACAATTTTTTGAACTCCTGTGCTTTCTCTTCAGTCATCTTTCCTGGAAAATAAGTATGCTAGCACCAGTGTACAAGAACAAAAGATACATTCTCAGCTGTGGGCAGTATAAAGTTATCGAAATGCTGTCACACTGCATGAAAGTTATTGAAATGGTGATTGGTAAATGAGTACACACAGCAACAGAAGGTAAACTGGGAGATGAACACTTTGGATTCAGATCAGGATGCTACACAACTGACCTGATATTTGCAATAGGATAGATTGTTGAGAAGAAGCTAGAGATGAGGAAAGAGTCCAGCTGGCATTCCTAGACTTGGAGAAAGCATATCACAAGTGCAAGGTACCAAGAAATTTTATTTGGGCAGTCCCACAATGCCTTTTATGGTGAATTATCCAGGTGGAAGAGATTTGGATCAATGTTAAGTAATACACGCTGTTCAGCTTAAAATTGTTGATGAAATTTGCAGATACTTTGCATACTTTGCACATAGCATTAGTTAACATGAAAGGAGTTTGTGAACAACAGTTATGCAGAAAGGCTCTTTGTTTTGCCCAGTAATGCAGTGACCTGTGATAATGATATCGGTATACCCTCATAAGTTCGATGGCCACATCTTTGACACTGATGCCGCAAATTTCAAACCACGAAATTCGAAAATCGTGAAAACCGAAGCGCTGAATTACAAAACCTCTCCCCCTTTTTGGCCCATGGTAGCACTCGTTTCAACAATGGAGTGATCGGGAATGACAAAATTAGATATTCTTATGATGTTTAGGGAAGTCAGTGTGACGGAATTCGGCTAAACGGTTCATGTTTAAGCACATTCGTAAATGTACTTTCAAACATATGAAGGTATATCTATGTATGTCACTGTATTTATGAGTACTGGGACAATGTGTGAGAGGATCTGTTGTATCGTGTGAATGCTTGATGTGTGTGTGTGTGTGTGTGTTTGCATGAGTGTGTGTATGTCTGTATGACTATGTGGGTGTGTTTGTCCATCTGTGTATCTCATGGGGTGTCACTGCTGTGTGTGATCTTCTTAGCTATTTGGGCATACCTTTGCATAAATGTTTTAACTTCTCAGTAGAGTGATTCAGACATAAAAAATCTGACTTAATGAGACATTGCATTGGTAGATATGCATATTAATATGGCTCACTGAATGGCGCAAAAACACAGTTCAGCACATTTGTGCATGACAAGCTGTACTGCTGGATAAATGCTGTATATTTTTGTGCTGCATATGGGTAACCAATTGAAGTATTGGAATCTGCTGAAATGAGTCCCAAAATACGGAGACTGAATGTCTGAAAAAATAGACTTACATATATTAAGTCTGAGATACTTTTTCTTGGAATATTCCCTTTTCTCTGAGATGTGGCAATCTCAGAGTTGCCCTCCACATGGGGTTGCAGTTGGGCTTGCCCCATCATGCAAAAAGAAGTTTTACGAAGAGCGATTTTAGACACTCACTCTTCCCTTGTGTTTTTGGTCTTTTTGTAGTTGTTTTTCAGTTTGGCATTTTGAATACCAACATTTCAATAGGGAGACTTTGATATGAGCAGTGATAGATGTCTTTTCACTTAAATTAATCAAAACACATGTTATTCGGTTGTGGGGTATCTTTCAGGAAATATATATAAAAAGGGGTGTTTTTTATGTGTTTGTAATGCATTAGGAATACCTTGTTGCCAAGCTGTTAGAGAACAAAATGTATATTTTTTGTAGTTCCTTCAAGCTTTATTATTTCAGTTTAGTATTAGTACGCAGACAAAACATAATTGTGAGACGACTTCAATGAAAGTTCATTTCTACGAAGCCTCCAATCACCAACACAATGTTACAGGGTAAAGAGCCACTTGACCACCATGGTTAACTTTATCCTTTTCCCCAGTGTAGTGTGATCTCGCAGTTGGTATATTTAGTTAGGGGGGTGTGGGGGCGACCCCCCCCCTCCCACTTACATGGGTTTAAATTTGTTCTCCTGGTGGCCAAGTGGCTCTTTACTCTCTAACATTGTTGGTGATCTAAGGCTTCATAGAAATGGACTTTTGTTGAAGTCATCTCGCAGTTTTGTGTTTTGGTGAAAAGTAAATTCATTGATATAAAGTAAATGGGGTTCATATATTTATCTCAACAGAAAAGAATTTTGGATAACAATCAGATTTTTGCTTCTTATTTGTGGAACGCTCTTCTTATATGTAGTTTTCTCACAAATCATTGAGGATTTAAGAAACTATATGGCACGTGCAATTTAGACTTCATATCCTTCAGAAAATGAATGCTAATGTAAAACCTATTATTTTAGCAACTTCAAAGTTTATAGGTGCAATATTTAAAAACTGTCTCTGATTTTGGGCAATTTAACTCCATTATTTTTGTCTTTGTCCAGAGCTCTTGCAGTAGGAATTGACATGTATGACTGGGATCCTTTTCAAGTCATTACAGGAAAAATAAACAGTAATATGGAAACATCTCTGTTAGTTATGTTTATATGTCCACAATCTTGAAGTACTGCAAAGCTTCTGTCATTACTCACTCAGTGTGTTATGCACCATGTGCAGTCTGCTTGAAATACATATTCAGGAGCATCTAGATTGCCAATTGATTTATAATTACTTCTAACCTGTGTTTTCTTCATTCTTGACGATTGCTGAATTTGTTGGTTAAACATATGTTTGACATTCTTATAATCATGCTAAAAGTGTGAATATATTTAATGTGAATCAGACTGAGGGAATTAAGATCTAATTTTCTCCCTGTTTACTTGCCTCACAAATTGTACATTCACAAAAGACAGCAGAAGAGAGAGTTTATCCCTGGTCTGACTGCAATGCAGGAGTAATGCAATCTTTTCATTTTACAACAAGTACAAGCAATTTTCTGTCTCTAAAAATACACAAAGGCTCTACCTTATGAACTGATGCCATATTGACAGATGATATGTATTTTCAGTCTTTGTAGTTCATTTTATATTATGGTCAAAATATCACACTGATGCCATTTCTTCCTTGTTAATTTCACTGATAGCACTGTCATTCATTATTTTTTTCATCGTAGTGCTTCAGGGCTAGTAAATATGGGCATCATGAGAACACTTATTTAGAAGCAAATGCTCCAGGCAGCTTAATGGTATGCTATTTTCCACGTTTTATCAACTGACAGTTACAAGGGCTTTTAGCTGTGACTAATATGGATAAATTCTAGCTTTGTAAACAAATGTCAGTATTTTATACCAATTGTTTCTAACTTTAATAATCTAAAATGTGCATTGAGTCAGAAAGTCAAAAATTAATTTTCAGCATGACTATTTGTTATAGAACTAAACAAAGAACTGGATAATGACATGATGATTGCCACTGCATAATGTATATTACTTTGCTGGATTTTGGCTATTTATTTTCTCCCTTGGAATTTCATTGTGCTCATTATTCATTTTCATAGAAGAGCTAGAATGTTTAAGTAGCTTATCTATTAGCAATAATACAAACGTAATAAAAAAAAACTAATTTTATTTATGCATTTATTTATTTATTTATTTATAGAGAGAGAGACAATATGATGACAAACTCTATTGCTGTATGATTATGCAATCCATTCACTTAGGTTCTGCAGCATCAATATTAACAAATATCCCTGTTTCCCCTTTCTAGAAGTAGGTTTTCCTACAATAGAAAGGAAGAACTAATTAGAAAAATAATAACTTGAAACTTGCATATTTTGAGATAATGCATTGTTTCCATATAAGTAGACTGCTGCATGTGAAAGAGCAGAACAGGTTACATTTCACGATGTAGTAATGAGTGGATTGCCGAAGATTCACCCAAATGCATAATGTCACTAATAGATGCTTTTTGAGATTGATCTTGTTTTTGCTAGGCATCACCCTGCACATGCTCAGTGTAGCAAAACAAGTAGTTTATTTTCTACACCTCACTTCTTCTATTTTCTACACCTTGCATCTTCGGTTTTGGGACACAAGGTGGTAATACTCTGTTCCTTATATAATATTTATTTTGTTTTATTTACTCATACAGTGTAATTTAGGAATATTATCTCCTAGGTGTTCTGGGCATTGGTATGCAGTGCTGCATTATGCACACATCAAGTGGGTTTCCTTTTCCAGTCTTCAGATGCCACCCCTAGGCTTTCGAATACTGGCCAAGGCTCTTGCTGCCCCATAGTGCCTTTTTAGGCAAGGCTCAAAAGTCATACCCACCTCCATAAACAGCACAATTAACAAAAAACTGAGGGTTATGATACTCAATGCCAGGAGTTTAAATCTCAAAATGCACGCGCTCGAAGCACTCTTCAGTATGGAGAACGTCGACATCTGTGCGGTAACTGAAACCTGGTTCAAGGGTCAAGAGAGCACACCAGCACTACCGGGCTACAACTCATACCACATGATTCGGCCACAGAACACAGGCCAAAACACAAAAGGAGAGGGGTGTATCCATATTCATCAAGAATACCTACACCTCCAGGTTAGTGGCACAGCATGATACCTCTGAGATCATCCATGTGCAACTAACATCGGACAAATCAGCAATGCAAATTGTGGCCTGCTACAGATCACCCTTCATGACCCAGGACCACCACTCATGAAGGTCCTACCGAACACCCTGATATTGGGCGATTTCAATTACCCTACCATTACCTGGGAAAACTACTCGAGTACAAACTCCCAGGCCCAGCACTTCCTGGAATTCATCAACTTAAATGCCCTGGTTCAGCTGGTAAACTCCCCTACCAGAGGTGAAAACATATTGGACAAGGTCATCACAAACATGGGTGACAGGTGTTCCACACTGGAGGTCAACCCGTCACTGGTTAGATCAGACCATAAACTAATCAGTCTGGATGTCCACACCCCACCACCACCCCCAACTAAGGAAACCACAGTAAAAAACTTTTCTAAAGCAAACTTCACCTTACTTAAGACAGAGGCGGTGTTTCACAGCCCCCACGCTAAAGGATAATGCTGCCCAAGATGCAGAAACCTTTACAAATGCACTCTATGAGCACCTACAAGGATGCATGGATCATGCCATCCCTAGCAAAACCAAGATTCACTCCTCAAAGAGAAGGAAACCAGTCTGGTGGACCCCTGCCATAAACAAGCTATACAATAGAAGGAGGAAACTAGTTCAGAAAAAAAAGCAAATCCCAAGAAGGAAAGACATCCCTGATCAGTATCAGTAAGAAACTAAGGTCCCTCATAAAATCATCCAAGGCTAACTTCGAAAAAAAAATAGCCAAGGATTCAAAAGATAACTACAAAGCCTTCTTTAGCTATGTTAAGAATCTAAGTGGCAACTCGCAGATATGCACTGAACTAGTGCAAAATAGCACAAAATATACTGAACCTACTGATATTGCCAACATCCTGGCAGATAGATTCAGTGCAGACTTCACCCCCCCCCCCCACCTCCAAAAGGGCCCACAAGAATACCGCAAAAGTTTAGTGTCCCAGAAATCACAGATGCACAGGTGAAAATAGCCCTTTCAAAAGCCAAAAACACAGCATCAGTGGGGCCAGATGGTGTCCCAGGCTGCGTCTTGCATGAACCACAGAACGAACTAATCCCCCACCTAAACACACTGTTCAACCTCAGACTCTCCACAAGCTACATGCCCATAGAATGGTGCACAGCAACGGTCATTCCACCCCACAAAGGAGGGGCCACAACTGACCCTGGTAACTATCTCCCCATAAGCCTGACTAGCCTGGTTTGCAAGGCTATGGAGCGCATCATCATGGAACTCATTAACAAAGACATTGGGAACCTCCAAACACTTGAGCTGACTCAGTTTGGCTTTGTTAAGGGCAGATCATGCCTACTAAACCTGGTTGACTTCTTCAAGACAGTCACCAAGGCCATACACGAGGGAAAGGTTGTTCACACAGCCTACCTTGATCTCGCCAAGGTGTTCAACACCATTCTCTACTCGGGTATTACAGAAAAACTCACCAGCTTGAACATAAACCCCTATGTAACGAGATGGGTTGCCAACTGGCTTACAGACAGAGCTCACACAGTAAGAATAGCGGGCTCCAGGTCCAACTCTAAACCAGTCACAAGTAGTGTCCCGCAAGGCTGGGTCCTGGGACCCCTACTGTTCGGCATATACTTTTCAGAAGTACAGGCAAATACAGGAGGACTATGGCTAACCAAGTTCACTGATGACTGCAAACTGGGAGCCATAATTGACTCTCCGGCTTGACACGGACATCCTCCAAAAGGGCGTTACTGAGACGAACACTTGGTGTCAAAGTCATGGCCTCAAGCTAAATGCCAAAAAATGCATAGTCATCACGTTTGGGAAAAACAAAACACCCACGAATTACCACATAGGTAGCAGCCCCCTTAATGCAGAAGAGGTAATAAGGGATCTGGGGACACAGGTAGATAGTAATCTCTCCTTTGACAATCATATTGCCAAAGTAGTTAGGAAATCCTTCTATGTGGCCCATCTAATTACTAAAGGGTTTGTATCTAAAAATAGAGGTTATAGTGCCCCTCTACTCGTCACTCATCAGACCCATCATAGAGTACAATGCCCCATTTGGGATGTACCTCACAAGACACTTCCAACAGCTGAAGAGACCACAAAAGTACCTCACCAAGAGGATTACTAGCCTCAAACATATGTCCTATGCAGCCCGACTGAAAAAACTCCATCTGTACTCAGTGGCATATTGCTTACTCAGAGGTGATCTCTGCCTGACTTACAAAGCCATGTCCAACTCAGAATTGATGGACATGCTCCACCTAAAGAAATCCAAGTCACTGGGTGCCACACGCTCTTGTGAGCTAAACCTCGCCACAACAATAAATAGAACATGCTGGAGGGATAGATTCCTGTCATAGAGACTCACCACACTTTGGAACAAAATTCCAAACTACATTAGGCAGACCCCCCTCACTAACAGTCTTCAAGAGAAACCTTGACGAGTGGATGGGTAACAGAAAATACACCCCTGGGATCACTTCATTGGCTCTGCTTGACAGAGGATCGGTTAATTAATCAATGGGGCTGCGAAAGCCGACACACTCTGGCTAGGCTTACAAATGCCCTTGGGCAGATAGCCTAGTACCTACCTATGAACCTATAAGATGCAGATCACTTGTAGTTTTAAACTGTGTATCGGGTAAGACTGTATTATCTAATATATATGTATGCCACATTTGAGCATTTGAACGTACTTTTCTTACCTGGTCTCTCAGTATGAATTTAAGGTTTTTACTGTGTGAAATATTTCATGGCATCTACGTACCTGAGCTACTATACTCATGTTCGATCTTCATCTGGTAACTCTGAAGATCACCTTACTAGCTACACTTATTCTGTGCCCTGCAAGCAGTGTTACTCTTCACAAAATGAGGTAATGTAGGACTTTGATTAATTTATCACTGTTTAGCCAATGTTAGTATCTGAGCTTGGTTCAAAGCATTAAATTATTTTTCTTACACCTAACAAACAGACAGACAGCAAAACACACCTGCTTTGAGCTAACTTGCATGATACTATACCAAAACACTGTGCAAGGAGTTACACAGAGATGGGTATTAGAGATTGGTAATGCAAGGTTGCACTGAGAAATAGCTCAGTTATAGTCAAGGCTCAATGACAATTAAGTATGCATAAGTATAAGGAAAGCACAGTGATATCAAATGTCAGGCAAGGCTGGGAACAAAAAGTAGCATAACGGAAAACAGACCATACAGCTGTAGTCACATGACCTGAAAGCGACTGCACCCAGTGTTGCAAAGGTTTTCATGTGCAATGAATCATCTCTGATATGCAATATCTGCAGCTCTCAGGCACCACTGCAAATGGAAAAATATGTGTTATATACATGGGGGTAATGGGGGCTATATTACAGTCAGAAATATGGAAAGGTAACTAGAATTAGAAAATGTTCCCTGCATTCTATAATTACTGTGATAACATAAAAATGACTTGATAGGGTTAGATTTGAGGAATGCTGAATCATCGGTGTTTAGCTTATCTGTAAAATTAGTTTGATAAAATATTCAAAGGAAAAAGAATACACACACACACGCACACGCACATGCACACACACACACACACACACACACACACACATATATATATATATATATATATATATATATATATATATATATATATATATATATATATATTAGCCGCGGTGGTGTAGCGATAGCGTTGTTGCCTCACAGCAAGAGGTTCTCCCGTTCGATTCTTGGATGCAGCGCCCTCTGTGTGGAGTCAGCATGTCCTCCTCACGGCCAAGTGGCATTCAAAAGACATGCATGAATGGGCGTGCCTTTGTTGAAGGTTGGGCTTCGGGCACCTCGGCACCATAAAATCGACTGCCAATCTTTAGCAAACCGGAGTACCGCTGTGGCGACCCCTAACCAGGAAAACCCAAAAGAAAAACAACAACAATAAATAAATATATATATATATATATATATATATATATATATATATATATATATATATACACACACCCACAGACAGATACGACCATATGCAGGTCTGTGTCATATTATTAAACATTTTGAATGTTGATTGACAAAACAGCAACTTCAAAAAGGGGAAAAACACCAAAAATAATTTTGGTAAGCCCAACTGAACCCCCACACACATTACTAATTATAAAAACTAACTCTGAAATTGCACTACAGTAAGGAAAAGTCTAGTCCCTGAATATCTGCTGTACTATGATCACAGACTGTAGGTTTCATGTTTACTAAGTCAGATCTGCCTCAGAATAACAAGCTTAATGCACTAACTGTACAGGTGAAAAATGCCTAAACCATGTGTAAAACATTTCTTAACGGTATTGCTTAATCACAGTGTTGTTGCCATTAAACAATATACTGCTTTTTATGTAAAAATGTAACTTTTCTTTAAATATGCATCAGCCATGCAGTATAGTACGGGTATGGCCTCTCCAATGCATTTGATTGCTAACGTGGCAGACGTATAACAAAGATGGATGACTGTTTAGGGCATGCAACTTCATTCCAAAGAAGCAACAAAGTATATCAATAAAGAAGATTTGAAGAAGTCATGATGTCCTTCTAGTAACAATACCGTGACCTCTTGCTTAAAATGAATCTCAAACAGATATGAGTCAGTATGTTAAATTCTTCATAAATAAAAGCAACACCAGTAATTTGCAAAACAAAGCCAAATTTAAGAAAGTGGCTAGGATTCAGAAAGTCAGTGTTTTAGTTCAGCAAAAGCTTTCTCTAAACTGTAAAACTGTGATGAGCATGCTTCATAAAAAGGGATCTGAATGAAGCAATATGACTCAAAACTTAAAGACTTCCAAAAGCTATGTCCCCCAGCATGTAGCATTGGCAACACCCATCTTCAAAATGAAAATCTAGTTAGAATCTTGTAAATTTGAATTGTTAATGCCCCTCTTCTTTGATCACCATGTAGTAATGTTTTTCAGGAAATCTTACTTCAAATTAAAGAGGATATTATTCCCTTCTATTCATGACTGATCATATCAAATATAAAATGCAAGGCCCCTTTGGGATGGACTTCATCAGATACTTTTCAATACTAATCTTATTCACAATTTTTTAATATAAATTCTGGACACTATCCCCCACCCACCATGACCACCACCACATGAAACAAGCACATGGAGTGGATAGGCCATCTTCCAAGCAGTCTTGAATGGTGCATGTTTTTCCCACTGACTGTTACCAATTCTTCACGATAGCCTGGCACAAGCAGGTTTCCCCCGAATGCACTTTGGATGCTAAATACACACTCCCGTTCTTTTGCCAAACAATAGTCTCTTTGTAGTGCTAATCTTGGTGGGGACTGAAGTTTTGGCCTGTCATGCTGCATGTCAAAACCTGTGCCTCATTTAGATACCAGTCATGCAGATGACTGGATTGTCATCCTCTCTTAGTATTGGTGAAGTGAAGTCGTATGCACACCCATATTCTTCCTCATAGCCTACTTCAATACTTGTGTCACTAACTGATTGTTTACTGGTCGGCAGTTTGGAAATTGTTTGTTTACACCAATAAGCCAGCATGACAAAACATTTTTTTTCTGATCATTATACTGTGATGACCCTTTGAGGATCACATTTCATTCCTTAACCTGTATTCCTTGCATTGCAAGTACTTTGTGACATTATTTTTCCATGTAATTCCCTGGTCTGCACATAACTGTCTGCCTGTTTCCCCTGATCTTTGAGTCCTCCCAACCCCAGACATCTCTACTGCTTCAACAGGGAATCCAAATGCTACTCTTCAGCAGCTAGGATCCCAAAATCCCAGACAGTCAGCTTCATGGCGACTCAGTGTCAGGCTTTCACAGCAAAGGATCTAAATTATAGCAGTGCGTTAAGCTGAGACTTGCTATTCTGGCAGCAGCTGGTATTTTCCAATAGTGAGCTGAGCAGCAATTCCAATAGCTACTGGATAATTACGGTTCCTTGTGCCCATTCCTTCCACCTGGGAAAAGACAGCTGGCATTCAGTGATACAGTTTATCCACATTCAGCCACCCCCTCCAACAGCCTGAGTCAATCCCTGAACTCAGCTCACTAGTGGCACAGAGGAACCCCCTACCAGTATGCCATTGTACCAACATGTGTTGTGTGACATTTCTGGTGTCAAATCTTTACTGTGACTTGTTTTTTTTTCTTTCAGAATCTGCTAACTGTAATTCTATTCTTTTGTTCAATTATAGTCAAGCACTGTAGCTAAAGAGACATTTATAATTTGGGTCTATATTAAATCAGCGAATGCTTAAAAAAGCAAACACTGATTTATCGACCCCATGTAAGCGAAAGCTTACAATCCTGAACACTTAGAACAGCGATTTTTTTCCAAGGGAAAAAGATCGCTGTTCCACAAAAGAAAAAAAAGTGACAAAAGTGACGAAAACAGCAAAGTAACAGAGGCTGCCAAGGGATTTCTTTCCCAGGAAAGAAATCACTTATATGCCATTTCGCTATTTTGCCATTTCGTGCTCTCAAGTTTAATCAAGACGCATTCGAAAGAATGCTTCTTCGGTCATATAGTAGGAAGCCAATAATTTGACATCCTTACTTGAAGAGATAGTAAGTAAACCTTTGTTTTACACTAAGTAGAAATTGCATGACTTGCTAAACGGGATTGTCTCTTGATGCCTCTATGAATTTCATACTGTCATTTTGATCTATTAGTCTGACATACTACAAGTTCTAATACATATACATACAGAACACACTGTCAGTTAAATATAGCTTTTAAAGTAAATGTCATCTGGATTTATACTACTTAACAGAAGCTGCAACCAGTCTACAGTAAAGAATGCTTAAAAAATGGTAGTTTTAAATGCTATTACTCACTTTTTGTTGCTGAAGTTGTTCCAGAAATAAGCTGCATGAAATGTAGCCAGCAATCATGTTTGTAGATGACAAGACAGATGGTTTCAGATGGAATCCTTATAATACTGTACTTTTTCCCCAAAGGATGAGCATGTAGTCCCAATTCATGTTGGAAACTATGCAATCTGCAAATTACCTAGCGTGGCAAAGGGATCAGTGCTAGGCATATAATGGCAACTGCCATGAAGCATAAAACCAGACTAAGACAGAGGTCA